>NC_061862.1:109237420-109288484 GCF_907164915.1 Impatiens glandulifera | reverse complement strand
ATTTATATTTTAAAATAATCAAATCTCTTTAATATAATAATATTTCATTCTAAATTTCAGCTAAGTTTATTTGGATAAATATGTGAGAATAAATAAATCTATAAGTTTGGTAGTTTGCGGTTTAATCCTTCAAAATTTGGAGTGATTTATTAAAAAAATTATAAGATTAAAAATGATATATATAAGACTTAAACTTGAAAGATAATCAACTAATTACAAATTGTATTGCATCATTTTTAAATATTAAATATTGCAAACTCAAGTATGGATAAATTTGCAAAAGTTAATGCAAACTATATATATATATATATATATATATATATATATACACGAAGATAGTGAAGTAATTAACGTAAATGTTATTGCAAAACTTTTTTATCCATGGTTAGTTACAGTTTTACCGAATAAGGGATTTTTCTGCATCATTTTGAGTTTTAGTGCAAATCTCATGAGAATCAATATTGTACTCGCAAAAATACAATTGATCAATTTTCAATAAATTTGATATAATTGTAGTTTTAATTGGAGCCTCCTGAATAATAATAGTAATAAGATAATGACTAATGACCACTTTTAAAGGAAATATTCTTGTAGAGAGTTTGTTGTAAATCGTTTTTTTTTAGTGAAAGGGGATTTTGCTCACCTCGTATTAAAAACTGAGAATATTCAAATCTTTTTGTTGTTACGTTAGAAGTGGAGATATATTTTATTAATACCCTTAAAGTTTTTTTACAAAAGTAAAATATACAATTTCAAAAACTCGTTATTTTTTCAAATAAACAAGTTATTACATTATCCCAAATCACAACAAGCCCTTGGTTTTTTATATTTGGCAAACATAAAAGAAGCTGAGGTGAAGAATTCTTTAATTAATCCCTTATGTGCATATAATATAAAAGAATAGTCCCTCCTCCTAAAAAGCTGTGTAAATGTCCAACTTTATTAATTAACCCACTGGCTAAGGCAATGAGATTCACGTCCAACTGAGGGAAGAAGAATGAATGCATGCATGCCCATCCATCCATTATTGTTGGTCAACTTATTTGCTTCAACTAGTCATCACCTTTTTCTCAATAATTTGATCTCAACTATCGTAGTAAGTACTCTAGTTAGTTAGTTAGTTCTGAATAATTATATATAAATAATACATGACCTACTACTATAAATACCAAATAAATGAAACCAACTAACCATAATATTATGCATCTCGGCACATCATATATATAATAAATTACAATATGGCTTGTTTCTCTATGATTAATTCATTGGCATTTTTTATTACCATAACAATAATATCATTAATATGCCCTTCTTCTCGTGCCCAAAACTCTCCACAGGATTATCTCAACGTCCACAACACGGCGCGATCCCAAGTTGGCGTGGGCCCCATGGTGTGGAACGACACGGTTGCAGCTTACGCATATAACTATGCCCAACAAAGGATGGGGGATTGTAACCTCGTCCATTCGGGCGGCGGTTACGGAGAGAATCTAGCCAAGGGAAGTAGTGGTACGTCACTGGAGTAGCCGCAGTAAATTTGTGGGTTGCAGAGAAACCTTACTACTCTTATAGCTCAAACGCTTGTACAGGAGGACAACAATGTCTGCACTATACTCAAGTTGTTTGGCGTAACTCTATCCAACTTGGCTGTGCTAGGGTTCAATGCACTAACAATGGATGGTGGTTTGTAATCTGCAACTATAATCCACCAGGCAACTATGTCGGCCAGTATCCTTACTAATAATATTGATAGATCCATATTATAAATATAATATTATTCTAGCTCCAAGATTAACTATTATTATTATTAAATAAGCTAGCTATCCAAAGTGTACTGGCAAATAAAAGCATTTGGAGATCGAATATCATTGAAATACTTGCATTGCATGCATTCAAGATGAGATTTTTCATTTTACACACTTGTGGATAAGAGTTGGATGGGAACTAATTATCATATTACATATAATATACACCTAAATGAAAACCAACAATATGACACATGATTACGATTGGATCAGTTGAAAGAAAATAAGACATAGTCAAAAATGATAAAATTAAATTCTCGACAATCGAACTGAATTAAGATAACTCGACAGATATAATTAAAGAGAAACAAAAGAATTCGGGAGACAACATATATGCAACTAAAGTATTTGAGTCTTATTAAGTTTTTTTCTTTCTCACTTACATTGTCTATGTATATTCTTCTTCTTATACTTTAAGAATTTTGGTACTTCAGTTGTTTTTTTTACTCACATACTATATATATATATATATATATATATATATATATATATATATATATATATATATATATATATATATATCATTTTTAATAATAAAAAAAGCCATAGAAACAATATATAGTAGAATAAATTAATTAAACAACTAAAAGACTGATACATAATTAAACTAATTAAACCAGTATATCCCCATTCAGATTATGAGTCTCTAAACAAGAGGTCAAAATGTACTCCCAGCCAGTCGTCTCCATCAAAAGCCGGTCCAGCCATACCAAATGCAGTTCCCACCAAATACGGTCACCTAGACCTCTTTTCAGAAATTAAAATATATAAATATTTACTTATAAAAAAAAAACTTTGTTCTCATGAATAATTTGATGACACTGCCAACAATAAACAAATAAATAAATATATAAATATATAAATACTTACAAATTCAATTATTATTTAAAACGTCTTAAGTTAAAGTGTAGGGATGTTTATGCTATCTTAATAATTATATTGAAAAATAATAAATTAAATCTCTAAATTTTTAACCATGTAAAATATATATTATGATTTCAGAAATAACCCTTAAAACCTATTAAATAACCGTACATTTCAAGAAGATGAGACAAAGTTTTTTTTTTTTTTTTAATATTATTGTTATTTGCATAAGGTGTATAAAAAACTTTAATTTATGCAACCTCTATCTGCATTAAAAAAACAAAATAATGAGTAAAGATAAAGGAGCGAATGAGACAACCAATGATATGTGTATTTATGTGTTAATGTACATGTCACATTAGACATAGGACGTCTATATATTATTCTCTATTTGTTATTATCACCATAAAATAATTTAATATTTTCTCCCTCTTTAATTGTTTAATATTTAAAAAAATTATTTAATAATTTATCTCTCTTTAATCTTTTATTATTAATAAAGTATTATAAATAACATTTTAAAATTATAAATATATATATATATATTAATTTTAAATGTATTTAGATATTTTTGTTATTATTTATTTTATTTAAAATTAGACTAATATGATACAAATTCTTAATTATTAAGATTATTTAACTCAAATCATAAAACAAATATTTAGGAGTAAGAGTTAACCTAATAGGATAATAATAAAAGAAAATTATAACATTATGAGTTAGTTAACCATAATGGATTAAATTTATAAAAAAAAATCACAAGCAAATAAAATATTTTAAAAAAAAATAAAAAAGAGAAACAAGGGTTTGAGTAAATATATATATATATATATATATATATATACACATATATTTAAAAATTAAATATTTAATTAATTTAATTTATTTATTTTTTCTATTATTACTCATTTAAAAAAAATAAAATAAATTATTACCCGCAAATATATTTAATTAAAAAACAATTAAGAATTTTATATTTAATATATATTTATCCAATATAATATATAATTTTTAATATATATATATATATATATATATATATTTATTACTATCCCAATTATTACTCTAAAAATTATACAAATAAATAAGTTAAAGTAATAAAAATATATAAACATATAATTACACGTTAACAAGTAAAAGAGATAAATTATAAAAGATAGATAAAAAAATAAATTATAGAGGAATGATAGAGAGCGCGACTCTGAGACAGCGACTGGGAGCGCGATGCCTACGTGGTGTGCTACGTGGGTTGACAGGTAGAATATTCTCTTTTTATTAATTATTTTATCTCTCTTCTTATTAATTAATTTCTCTCTCCTCTTATTAAATAATTTTTCTCTCTATATCTCTGCAAATTAATTTATCTCATTTATCCATATTTCCACGATTATTATTTTACTCATTTATTTGATATTTATTATCTCTCGTTTAAAGGTTAAAATAAATCAATAATTTATAACAAATTCTCACATTAAATATTTTAATAATATGTTTAAATAAATTCTAAACCTAAACCTTAAACCCTAAACTCTAAATCCTAAACTCTAAAACCTAAATACTAAATTCTAAACCCTAAACCCTAATTAATATCAATGATTAGTTGAATAATTTTATTTATCAAATATTTTTTATGGCCTCTTTTTTCTTTTTTTTATTATTTTTTTTTAGATTGACTTATTAATATTTTTTTAGTTTTATTACTTATAAATATTATAAATAAATGTTTATCTAATATTTCTATTTTCACGATTAATTATTTTCTCTCCAGTAACTAATTATTAATAACAGGAGGAGAGAGAAAATAATTAATAAAATGAGAGAATATTCTACCTGTCAACCCACGTAGGCACACCACGTAGGCATCGCGCTCCCAGTCGCTGTCTCAAGTCGCGCTCTCTATCATTTTTCTAAATTATAATAGAATGAAGAGATAAATTATTAATGAAAAAAAAAGAGATAAATAAATATTTTAAATTATATTTAGGAATTAACCTAGTCACTTATCCGGGGTCGGACATATAAAACTATGGCTGAGGTGAGCTTTAACGCACAAAGAAATATATATATATATATATATATATATATATATATATATATATATATATATATATATTTTGATTTGAATGATTATTTGGATTTTAATTATGGTTTAAAATTGGTTTGATACGAGTTTTGTATGTTTAAAATTATATCTTTTAAATTTATTTATTTTCTTTATATTCAAATTATATTTTATAATAAATAATTATTTTATATAAATAATTAATATTTAAATAGTATATTTTAATCTTTCAAAAATAATACTAATAATATTATTATTTATATAATAGTTACTCTGACTTTTTTCTTAAATTATATATTTTATGATTCTTTATTAGTTAAAGAATATAGTATATTCAGAGTAAATCTAGGTTAAGAAGGGTTTAACGAAACAAAATAAATATTTTTTTTATAATAAAAAAGGACATGGGTCTTTAATTTTTTTTTTCACTTTTATTTATTATTTTCTTTTATAAATCTAAAAATACTAAATCCATGTTCATCCCTAGTTACATGTAAAATTTTCTCATTATTTTATTCTAACTCCACCAAAAAAATAAATTTTTTTTTTTTTTTCAAGTTCACTCTACCAGTACTTCCTGGGTTCCTCTTTGCAACATCCACATCATTTTCCATCCCATTCGCTTAATCCCATTACTTAAAAAAATATTAAATAAAGTTTTCTTCATTAGTCAAGGTTATGATTGTTAGAATTAGTATTAAAAACTTATTATTAATTATTTGTTAGATGAAATATTTGACCTTAATAATAATTATTATAAAACTAAAGTGTATAATTTTATTAATTTTCAGTTTTACCCCTTCTACATTGAAATTGTAATTGAATGACATACTTCGTTTATGATATTTTTCGCAAAACCTAGAACAAGAATTTATGAACCATGTAAAGAGATGTCGTCAATACAAAATCTATGCAAATCTAAAATATACACTAACATCAATACTCTACAACATGATGTTTCCCTAGCCGTTCTCTACCCGGGGTATTAATGTCATTGAGAAAATATATCCTCATGCTTCTAATGAACTCAAATTTAAACTCGTAACCATTAACTGTTTCACCAAATGGGTAGAAGCAGTCTCTTACAAAATTCTGAAATCGTCTATCGTGGCGAAATTCATCCACATCAACATAATTGTAAGGTATAGAGGCCCCCATGCCCTGATTTCAGATAATGATTAACACTTCCAATGAGAAGTGTTACAATTGTTCAACAAATTTAAAATCAAGCATTACCAATCATCGCCCTATAGACTCCAAACTAACGGCACGGTCGAAGCAGCAAACAAAAAAGTGAATAAAACCATCAAAAAGTTGAATAACATATACAAGGATTGGCACGAAAAATTGTCATATGCCTATGGGGGTATCGTACAACCGCTCGAGCTTCGACCGATAAAACTCCTTACTCATTGGTTTACAGTATGGACGTTGTACAACTAATCGAATTCTAGATTTCCTCTCTAAGAATACTCTTAGAAAGACACGTACTCGAAGAAGACTTGATCAAATCTCGATATGACCAACTAACATTAATAGAGGATTAAATGTTAAATTCATTGTGCAAAACTCAATCCTACCAAAGAAAAAATGTCCAACACCTTCAATAAAAAGGTAAACCCATAAACATCAAGGAAGGTGATATGGTTCTCAAACAAACCCGTAAACTCCTAAACAACAAGGAAAAATTTTGTCCCCAATGGGAATGACGTTTCATGATTAAGAAAATCATTTCTAGAGGAGCAGTTCGCCTATCTAAGGTAGAAGTTGAAGAATTCATTGTCTCGAGCAATCTCGATGCGCTTAAAATATATTTTGTATAGTACCAAGTTATGCGGAAAATGATCTTGAGCTCAACTTTAAAAAGAGTTTATTTCAATAGAGTCTAATCCAAGTTTTGTAAAACTTTTATCATTGATCAATAGGAAGTTGTCTAAACTACGAAAGACCTGAATCTTCTAAAAAAGATGTAAAGAAGATGCATAGGCAGCCTACATTTTTGTAGGTTCGGTCTAAAATAAGCCATAAATTTCCAATCCTTTCACAATAAACTTTTAAGAAAGGAAGAAAACATTGTTCCCTTCTATAAAGTGATAAGGAGGATATTATGAAAAATGTAGAGGCAAATTTAAGATCATCACTTCTATCCAAAAGTGATAATCTCAAAACGAACTCGACGTTTCATAATAACTCCAATAGAAGGATATCGATCATAAATCCTTTTTGTTCTACACGATTATCCGTAAGAGTAACTATCAAAAGAAGGTTTTTAAGAAAAAAAAAACATAAAGAAAGGCCAAGAGCCATAAATTGTTAAAGAACATCTCATCTCTTTTGATACAATATAAAGGAGAGGTTTAAAACGCAATCCTTTGAAAAAGAAAAAAATGAATAAACAAAAAAATATCCACAAAAAGATAGAAAATTGCTTATGTGTTGGTTGAGGTATTTAAATCACCATTTTTAGCTCACTCGGACTCTAGTCTTGTTTGATACGGTAAGAGAAAAAATGTATTGATTCTACCAGATACACCTCGAAACCTAAAAAATTACTTAAAGAGGTTGAGTTATTGAAATCACATGTTGTTTTTAACTAAGACTCTAGTCTTGATCGTTACGAAAAAAGAAAAAATGTATTGATTCTATTAGATATACTCATTTTGAACAAAATAGAAAGAAAAAAACATATTTGGCAAAGAAAATTCAAAGCTGAAAGTTTTTAAACCCTCTTTAAAATTATTTAAAAATGAGTAAAATTTCAAAGTAACGTGGCTTAAAACTAAGCGACGAAAATATTTGAACCTTAACTAGACAACAAGTTTTGACCATCTTTTTCGAGAATTAAGATGGATAATTATTTGCATACGAGATCAAATTTATAACCAATATCTTGAAAATCAAAGAATAATAAATTTGATTTCTTTACGAGAAAATCTTGAGAGGTCATGAAAGAATGTTAAAAAATGAGCCTCAAACAGACTAATTCAACTTTTGTTGAAAACCCCTAAGTCTCTTCCTTTAAAAAATCAAACAAACAAAAAATGTTTCCGAGAGTAAGAATAGGAAAATAAATTTTCATCATAACATACAAATTATCTTCTAAAAACTTGAAATTTTTGATTGACGAATTTCAACTAAATGTAAACGTCACTTTTTAAAATTAAAGGGAGAAGATTATATTGAAATAGTTCCCTTAAAGGCATAAGAAGTCAAGACAAATACTAAAAAAAAATTAAGCGGTCGCGTCTCCAAGAAGTGGAAAACTCTATCTATTGATAGGCACCCAAAAATTATTTGTGTATGATCCAACCGAAATCCTATATGTTGATAGATACCTGAGATTATTTGTGTATGATCCAACCAAAACCCTATTTGTTGATAGGTATCCGATATCATTTGTGCATGATCTAACCGAAATCCTATCCATTGATAGGCACTCAAGATCATTTATGTATGATCAACCTAAAACCCTATTTATTGATAGGTACTCGAGATCATTTGTGTATGATCTAACCAAACCCTATTTGCTGATAACTACTTGAGATCATTTGTGTATGATCAGCCTAAAATCCTATATGTTGATAAGTACTCGAGATCATTTGTGTATGATCAACCTAAAACCTTATTTGTTAATATGTACCCGAGATCATTTGTGTATGATCCAACCGAAATCCAATATATTCATAAGTACTCGAGATCATTTGTGTATGGTCAATCTAAAACTCTATATGTTGATAGGTACTAGAGATCATTTGTGTATGATCAACCTAAAACTATATCTATTGATATGTACCCGAGATTATTTGTGTATGATCAATCTAAAACCCTATTTATTAATAGGTTCTCGAGATCATTTGTGTATGATCAACTGAAAACCTGATCTGTTGATAGGTATTCAAGATCATTTCTAGATGACCATCCTGAAAAACTATATGTTGATAGTAATTTGATCATTTATTCAATACTTATTAGTAACTCACGTGAACAAGTTTGTCAACTTTCACGTCAAATAAAAACCTAATTGTTGATAGTACTACGGTCATTTATACATGATCACTCTAAATGTTACTTATTAGTAACTCACGTGAATAGTTTATTAACATTCACATCAAATTAAAACCTATATGTTGATAGTACCTCGATCATTTATATATGATCGTCATATGTTACATGTTAGTAACTCTTGTGAATAGTTTATTGACATTCACATCAAATAAAAAACTATTTGTTGATAGTACTAATAACATTTATACATGATCTCCGTCTACTTTACTTGTCAGTCACCCACGTGAATAAGTTTGTCAATTTTCATGTTATACGAAACCTATCTATTTATAATACTACAATAATTTATACATGATCGTCATATGTTACTTATTAGTAAATCTCGCGGATAGTTTATTGTCATCCATGATAAAAAAAACCTATTTGTTGATACTAACTCCATCATTTATATATGATCACCATATGTTCCTTATAAGTAAATCTCGTGGATATTTTATTGACATCCATGTCAAAAAAAAATTATTTGTTGATAGTAACTCGATCATTTATATATGATTGTCATGCGTTACTTATTAGTAACTCTCGTGGATAGTTTATTGACATTCACGACAAAAAATAAACTTTTATGTGGATAGTACATCGATCATTTATATATGATTGACATTTGTTACTTATTAGTAATACTCGTGGATAGTTTATTAACATCCATGTCAAGTAAAAACTTATATTTAATAGTACTACGATCATTTACACAAGATAACTTTAAATGTTACTTGCTAGTAACTCACGTGAACAAGTTTGTCAACTTTCACATTCAAGTAAAACTATGTTTGGATAGTACTGCGATCATTTATTCATGATCGTTTTAAATGTTACATGCTAGTAACTCATGTGAATAAATTTGTAAACTTTCACGTTCAAGTAAACATATATATGGATAATACTACGATCATTTATACATGATCGCTTTAGATGTTACTTGTTAGTAACTCACGTAAATAAATTTGTCAAATTTCACGTTAAATTATGGCTTGTCTATTGACACTAACTATCACCATTTGTATATGATCATCCCAACAATCATTAACCAAATATTGTTTGCTGATAGTTCTAAAAATGACATGTCACAATTAATATGTTGATATTCACGTCTAATGAAGATAAAAATTGATATTTCAACAATATCTATGATCATTCTTGTACCAACATCATATACTCTAACCTATGTGATTAATTTGTTAAGATCACATTGCTATGTGTCGGTGTGGTCTTCACGTTGCTATGTGTAGCATTTGTAGAAAATTTTTCCTAGCATTCATCTATTATTATTAATCGTTCTTTTGGAGTTATCCTAACAATTGTTAGTTCTTAATTTTTGATCCCGTTTACAAATTGAATGGAAAAACATAGTGTTAATATGTCATATTCGAAACCACTTTTTTTAAAAATATTAGTTGATTATAATTAAACTCGGTTCTAGAAAAGCATTCTGTAAGCACTAGAATATTACCTACCCAATTTATAAATATGAAAATAATTATTTTGAATAAGTAAATTCAAAATAATTAAAATTAAGGTCAAACCAAGATGAAACAATTAATTGAATTAATTATTTTATTATTTAAATCCCAATTAATTAAAACGAAGGTGGAGAAAAATAAAATAACATAATTTAAGATAAAAGTTATACTCATTTCATCCCAACTAATTTTAAATGGCTCAAACATATTAAATAAAAATTTGAGATAAATGTTTTATCCATTTAAATATTAAATTAATTAATTATCAATAACAAATATATATACATATATATATATATATATATATTTATGTCTATTTAAATATTTTTTATATTTTGTAGGTTGAAAATAAATCCAAATGGAGTTAAGAAAAAATCTTTTTCAAACAAGTTTCAAGGCTGTAAAAGGGTTGTGATCCAGTTTAACCTATGTTGGGATCGGTGTTACTAATAGAGACAAGAGTCTGACTATTGTGAATAGCTTACAATATACGATTCAATAATAATCAGGTGAGGGATTAATATCTGTTTCTATTCTTCGTACATCTTCACAAACTCTTGAAACAGATTCAGTTGCGGAACTATTTATTGGATTTGAAACTTTAGACAACTGAATGCAAATGGAAGAATATAAAGAACACAAGAAGTTTTATGCATGTTTGGAGATAAAACTTCTACGTCACCCCTTCTTCCACAACCGGAAGAATATACACTAAAGAATTTGAATCAGATACAACTCAATGAGCTATCTATCTCTCTATTAAAAAGAACAACCTCTGTTTCAACTTACAACACTAAGGTTTCTCACAAAAAAGACAATATGTAATTACAATATAATCACAGCTAGACAATAAAAGATGTTTTCCTTTTTGCTTGAGAGACTTTCTTAAATTGAATGTGTTGAGCAAGTTTGTGAAGCAGAAACTTAGTAAGTATTTTTCGGACAGTTCGACCATTGTCCTTGGTCTTCTATTTATGGTTGAAGTGCACCAACGGTCGAATATTCTTTGTGGACCTGTGGCATGTGTCCGTTGGACGACCTCCTATAGTACGAGAGTATAACAGACTCTGAGAATTTGGATCGTGGCCGTACCGATAAGGTAGTGCGTCGAATATCCTCTGATCTTGTCTTATACTAGAAATGCAATTGAGAGATATCCACGTACGTGGCATTAATTCTTTTAATAGAATTAGCTGGCATGTCAGACTGCTGAAAGAAGGTGGAGCAGACAACTGAGTGATCGTGGTTAGACTGATGCTTCCTTCAGACAGCAGTTAAAACGAGGCATCAAAAGTTTTCTTTGGACCGCATCTAAAGGAGTTAGATGACCTCATCTAACTACGCTTCCTTTAGACCACGTCTAAAGGAGTTAGACGTCCTCGTCTAACTACGCTTCCCTTTAGACCGCGTTTAAAGAAGTTAGACGTCCTCGTCTAACTACGTTTCCCTTTAAACCACGTATAAAGGAGTTAGACGTCCTCGTCTAACTACCATTCACTTTAGACCGTGTCTAAAGAAGGTAGACGTCTTTGTCTAACTACTCTTCCCTTTAGACTGCGTTTAAAGGAGTTAGACGTCCTCGTCTAAAGGAGTTAGACGTCCTCGTCTAAAAGAGTTAGATGTCCTCGTCTAACTTCGCTTCCCTTTAGATCGCGTCTAAAGGAGTTAGACGTCCTCGTCTAAGGGAGTTAGATGTCCTCGTCTAACTACGTTTCCCTTTAGACTGCGTCTAAAGGAGTTAGACGGCCTTGTCTAACTAAGTTTCCCTTTAGACCATGTCTAAAGGAATTAGATATCCTCGTCTAACTACGTTTGCTTTTAGCCCATGTTTAAAGGAGTTAGACGTCCTTGTCTAACTACGTAAGATGTCTAAGAAAATCTACTTTAGACCGCGTGTGAAGTAGAAAAGTCTTTTAGATTTGTGCCTACACAAAATAAATAGATATCTTAGCTTGATCATAATTACATCATCAAAATTATGTTCCAAACCATAAGAAATCATTTGTATTATTTTAAAGTTAATTAATATATTTCTTTCTTAATTAACTTTCTCTTTTCTTTGTTTTAATTTTTCCCAACAGCCTGAAATAAAAGAAATTCTTATAGCACACCACATAACCATTGGATGAACAACCAAGTATCATCCAACGGACAACAAAAGGACGCATCACCTGCTACAACGGAAGCTAAACGCTTTCGTGAAGCACCGAATCAATTAACATGCGCCTCAACGTCTTTAGCCCAACTGCACACCGAATGCCTAAATTCCAATAGAGATAGACGGAACGCTCCTCCCAGACATGCGTTCAGGCTTTGGCTCGAAATGACGACATTTCAGCCCGAGTTTGTCTTCTTCCTCATGAAGAACAGGATGACCATCGGCCGAAACACTTGATTTTTCAAAATTGGAAATCGGTTTATACCCAATCAAATGCGATGATTCAATGTTCGAAATGATCACCATAGCATGGTAATCATTTTGTCTACTATCAAAGTCACAATATGCCCTAATTGGATGAGAACGGTTGAATACAGACAAAACTCATTAATGGTCTTTTGTCTGAAATTCGATCCACTTGATCAATCAACCAACATTGGGTGTCTATAAATAACCATCCTTGGCCAAGACAAAGTTAAGGATCAGAATCTCAAGCATCCAATCCAATCTTCACAGAATTCGCCAATAAAATTTCTCAACCTCTTAAAAATTTTGTGTAAGGCTCTAAGGTTCATTTTTGAATCATTATAAATCTTCACAAAAAGTTCAAGGATGTTCTCCAACTCATAATAAGCTTTAATTCATTTTGTAATTCAAAATATATTAAAATTGAAATTTTATATTTTAGTTAATCCGTCTTGAATATTGATTAATTATCAGTGTTGTTGATTTAAATTTGATCCTAAGATCATTCTAAAATTTTCTGTTGAATTCAATTCGAACGAATCAAGCTAATTCAAAAATACCCAAATTTAATTTTTAAATTTTCAAAATTGGATTATTATTTTTTATCCTAGCTCAATAATTACAATTTAAAAAGCTTCCTAACATCTTTTAAAAGATGTTAGGAGTTGATTTGGATCAATTCCAATCAGTTTTAAAGATGTTTGTTTAAAAATTATAAATTTCAAAAACTAGTTCTTGAATTGGTTAAAATTGATAGACAATATTCATGTTTTGGTCTTGTTTGATTCTAATATACATATGGAAGTTGTTGGTATGTCTAAATTGTTAAATTTAAGCTTAAAAGTCAAAAACCCGATTTTTACCCAAAATCTATTTGAATTAAATTTGACATCATCCACATTGATTAATACATCAGGATGATGTTAAAAATAATACATGGGCTTAGATAAAGCTTCTCATACCTTCAGATTGAAGGATGGAAGCTCCAGTTAAATTCCCAAAACCTATACTTGGTGTTTTTGACGTCTGACCGAGGAATCTAGGCATACGATTGAGGATTTTAGCATGGGTCTAGGTTTGACCCGTCCCTTACATCAGAACGAGGAAATTCACTTTGACCTAGTTTTTGACAGAGAAATCAGTTAGATCCTAGAATCCAACCAAGGAAACCTGACAGACACGGTCATTGACCGAGGAATGGTACGCGTGACTGAGAATCCCTTCTCCGTGTTAATCGGGCCCCCACACCCGATGACTTCATGTTTAAACCAGCCCAGACTAGTGTATTCAACCCGATTTGTGACTTAGACACTTGACTAGGGCCTGTTTGTTTGGGGTTTTTAAATTTTAATTATTTTTAAACAATAAAAAGCCATAAACTATTGTTAAAAATTCAAAAAAAAGGTAGAAAACGATTTAAAATATTTTTAGAATAACTTCATAAAATAATATTTTGATAAATGCTTGTTTGAGTTTATTTTAAAGTTTAACACCTTAAACTGATATTTTACAGGTATCTTCCTCAATAATTTTTGACATGAATCGCAAGTACTAGCATTTAAATATTATTTCATAATTTTAAATGCAAGAAAAACTCATACATGGTTTTAACATAATAAAACCAAACTTTCAAATAAATATTCAAAAAAATTAGAGACCGTTCTTTAACGTGTATGAAGGATATAGCCCGAAAGATCTTTCTCCGGGCTATATCCTGAGTATCACTAAACATCGAACTCAAAATAATCTCTGAAAATTACAATTGTACACATATACAAGTATTTTATTGATTTAAAATTTAAAATAAACCACGACTCTTCAATCAAATAAATAATCTTTTAAATAATTGTTTTAATTTATTTAAAATAATGATTTCCTTTAATCAAATTATGAAATGATTATTTTAAATTTAAAATATTTTTTTAATTTAATTATAAAAATTAAATATTTTTATAATTAATTATAAAATATCAAAATGCATTTTTGTATAAATCTTTTAAATAATATTTTATTAATAGATTTTTGACATGCAAATCGAGGTTGAAACTTCTCGAACCTCTAATTTTTTCAGTTTAAGGGATTTTCGGATTTTACAGTTATCTATTGTGATCAACTAAGTAAATGTGTAATCTCTTTATCATTTTTATTTCAATAAAAATGTCCTTCATATAGTTTTTTACGTTTTTTATCACTTGCCTTCTCAACCACATTTGAAACATAATTTAGACATTATTAACCCTCTAAGTATTTTAGCATGTTTATATTTTCACGTTTTGTTGACATTACATCAATACATCTCAGGTATTTGTTCAGTACATCAACTTTTGACTATTTCAGAAGGAGACCAATTATAAGTGCATTTTTCTATCTAAAGTTCATCAATTATGAAATCAAACTCTCTAGTACGAATGGTAGCGCCTATTTTTTTTCTTTTGGAAATTTTTGTCTGCTCGAACATGAGTATTTAAAGTTCATGTCAAACTTAATCTTTCAATCATGCACCAAGAGGTTGGATTCTCTTCTCATCAATTATGTACTTTGAAGTTTGGACCTCGAATTATTTTTCCTTTATTTTTTGTTATTATATACATGCTTTGGTTATATCTCATAGAGTCGATATACTTTTGTTCTTGTGCTTAACAAATTGGACAAGCCTAAGAAACAATCAGTGGTGATTTCAATATCTCAACCTTTGTGAGTATCTATTTATCGTCTATTTTCGTGTGATTGGGGTATATCCGATAGAATCAATACACTTCTATTCTTGCGTTTAGCAATTTGGATAAAATTCTAGGATGAACAATATGTGATGATTTCAATATCTCATCCAACACATTCTTGTTCGATATGAGTCCTCGTTGTTGTTGTTTTTTTAATCCCGAGACATTGAGTTCTCACACATAGCCTCCATTAGAGATGAAATGCCTACGTTGGAAACACGGTTCCAAGTTTGAGTATTTAACCTTTCCATAAGCTTCCTCAAGAAATTCTCAAACTCTTCATAAGACTTTCGAGAGTGTTTAATCAGATATCTCTATTCAAATATTAAGATTTACTTTGATTGTTTTGAGATAGTTAAGAAAATATATGACATTTCCTTATCCTTATTTGTTTTTTAAATCATAATTTCACCTTTCGTGTTTCTTTCTTTACATGCCTTTACTTAGGAGAATCAAAGGTCTACATCCTTCTCAATATGTTAACCGAGAGACAATCATAACTAAACGTGTGAAAAAGTTTGATTACTTTTGAAACTGTATCTGTGACATGATGTCTATGTATTCTTAGAGGTATTAATCATAGATTCAGGATTCTAGTAACTAGTGAATATCAATTACAAATAACATCTAAATAGCAAGATTTTTAAGCTTATATATTTCAAATTAATGCTAGTTACATTTTTGTGAAAATAGATGATAAAATAAAACTGAAGCAGGGGAATAAATTCAGGAGATCAATTACAGATCTTAGAATTAAAAGAGGATTCAGGAAAGGAAAATAATGTTTCGCTCTATAATGTTAAATCACTAGTAAAAAAAGTATAATTACTGAGAAAGATCTCCAAGAACAAAAAAATATTCTCAGTGATATTTAGTGTTGCTTTCCACGAAAATCCTATTATTTCTGAGGGTTAAAGGAGTGCCCTCGGTGAAATTATTATTTTTTCCCTATTTTCGCGTTACTCTTTCTTCTTCTTCTTCTCGGTCGCCTCTTTTTTCTCTTCTTCCTCTCTCTTCCTTTCTTCTTCCTCTCTCCTCATTTCATTAAACCCTCAACTCAATCTCCAACGTCCTAAATCTCCTCTCCCTCTTCTCATTTCATTACAACATAAAATCAAACCCTCAATCTTCTCTCCCACTCCTCATTTCATTACAGCTCAAAATCAAACCCTCACTCTCTATTTTTTTCTTCTCTAACGTCCGATCGATCTCCTCTCTCTCTTCTCCTTCATCGGCAGTGGATCTCATTTTCTCCAACATCCGATCGATCTCCGATCTCTCTTCTCCTTCATCGACCGTGGATCTCCTCTCTCTCTTCTCCTTCATCGGCCGTGGATATCCTTTTCTCTAACTAGATCTACTCGGTTATTGAATAGATCTACTTCATTGATATTTGTTTGATTGATTTATTAATAAAGTTGCTAGTTTCTGAGGTAAAAAACACTTAAAATCTATTTTCTTTTTCAGTTTCATAGTTGGGTGTGTGTTTGTTTGACGATTGATTAATGGTTTAACAAATGAATTCTTTACTTTGATTTATTAATACTGCTATGCTATGGTATTATCTGAAATGCTTCTGGATTTGTAGATGGATGGTTTGATACTAACAATGGTTGCAAGTCTAGTTCGGATCTGTCTTGGATTGGAATCTGAGTTTTCTGCTTCTGCCCAAACTAAAGCTTTTAGGGTTTCAAACTTTTTTTTGAAAGGCTCTAATAATCACCGAGAGTTGTGACTCTACTCACTTTAAAAAAGATAATTATCTCCGAAAGCTCCAATTGCTCTCAGTCATATTTATTTTTCCTTCACTAAGAGTCACATCACCGACACCTCCAAGAGCACTTGTCGCCCTCAGTGAAAACAATCACTGAGGGAAAATTGTCTTTCTCCGAAGGCTTATGCCCTTATTAATAATCATTTTTTCACTAGTGAATAGAGAGATAAAGAGGGAAACAAATAGTTAAGTTGAGGTTGAGACATCTAGAGACCATGAGAAACTTTATGCATTTTATGCATTGTGAATCATAGTTTAGATGAGTGAGATTATTGATTTTTTATTTATTGAGGAGATGTTTATTCTTAATTATGAAAAATGCTAGATAAGAGGCTCGGTCAATTTAAAGATGAATGTGATTATTGAATTGTCATTCATGCAAAAAGATGAATAAGATTCTTAGTAATAAAAAGGGGCTAGATAAGAGAATCGATAAATTTAAAAAATGATATTCGCAATTTCTTTCGAAAAAATATGGATAAACATTTGAAGCATGGTGAAAAAACTTGAAGATAGTTAGTGAATCTTGGAAATATATTCTTGAATTACTAGTCGTTTTCGATTAAAAAATTAGTAGATTGCAAATTAATTTGTTTAAGGAGAATTGGTTGAGTGTTTAATGTCAAGACAAGATTGGTGATCAATGTTTTATTAGATCTTGAGTTTGAGTAAAGAGTTGTCAAGAGATACCTAATTTATTTGTTATAGAATAACAATAAAAGTTCGTCTAGGTCTTCTCAGTTTTCGATCCTTATCTTATATTGAGAAAGAATTTTTTTTAAAATTTTAATAATATAAAATGAGATATAAATGATTAATACATTATAATACCGAAATAAGAGAATAAAAAAGAGATTAAAAAGTTATATATGTATTTAATATTAAAATAAAAAAGGAAAAATTAATATTAATAATATGCCCTATACAAGGTTACTCCGGCCCTTAGGTTATTCTGACTCTGACTCTGGCTCTGACTTTGAGTGGCTCAAAATAATCATATATTGACCAATGACACCTTAGGCTTTGTTAGGATTGGGTTTTGAAAAAACCTAGAAAGGGAAAAAAATAATGATTGGTGATGAGTTTGAGGAGGTGATGATTATTTTTTTTTAAAAGACTTAAAGAGTATTGATATATATGAATAAAATAAAAAATAATAATTTAAAATAGAGGGTATTTTAGTATTTTGGTTAATGAAATGAGTGATGTTATGGTTGAGAATTGTAATTGGAAAATTGATTTTGAATGATTTTAAAAAAAAATCCAAATAGAACAAGGCCTTAGTGTAAGTACCTTCTATGAGCTTTCAGACAAAAAAAATAAAAATAAATAAATAAAAAAAAAATATATATATATATATATAATAATAATAATAATAATAATAATAATAATAATATATATTAGGTCGGGAGATATAAATTAAAGCCATAGACTCCACTTTTTTTTTTTTCAAACGCGTGAGTACCTAACAACCCTAGTCCCTTTGACATAATATTATACATTTGAAGAAGGAACCTCCTTTGAAGAAGATGAGACAAAGTTTTGTTTCTTTATTATTATTGTTATTTGCATGAGGTGTATAAAAACTTTAATTTATGAAACCTCTCTCTATCTCTCTTTAGATAAATAAATGAAATTGAATAAAGTTTTCATCATTAGTTAAGGTTGTGTTTGACGATTAATGGAATTAGGATTAAAAATTTATTATTAAATATTTGTCTGATGAAATATTTGACCTAATAATAATTAATTACAATGAAACTAAAATGTATAATTTTCAGTTTCACCTCCTTGTACATTTGAAATATAAAAACAATCAAATGAATGATTTGATTGGTAAAAACATAACTAGACAAACATATCAAACTTAAGTGTCTGTGCAAATTTTTCCTCCAAGTATTATTAGAATTATAACATTCCGCATGCATGTTATTATTACTGGTCTTCCTCCATATATATAAAGCCACTACCTTAAACTCTCTTTCATATCAATCATTTCTAAATTGTATCTTATTTAAACAGTACGATTGATTTGCTGCTCTACCTCTAACTAACTCGATCGATCATTAAGTATCTTATTTAAAAGGAGCGATCCAATTAAAATGTTTAGTTTTTCCGGAAAAGAAAATGATCATCTCTTCTCCCGCCGCTGCGTTTTGGTTAACGGTCCGGTAATTGTCGGCGCCGGCCCTTCAGGCCTTGCTGTCGGTGCCTGCCTTAGGGAACAGGGCGTCCCGTTTGTGGTCGTTGAAAGAGCTGATTGTATAGCTTCTCTCTGGCAAAAGAGGACTTATGATCGTCTTAAGCTTCATCTCCCTAAGCAATTCTGCCAACTCCCCAAACACCCATTTCCCGATCACTTCCCGGAATATCCCACCAAGAAACAGTTCATCGATTACCTCGAATCCTACGCAAACAAGTTCGACATCAAACCGCAGTTCAACGAGTCCGTTCAGTCCGCCAAGTACGACGAGGCCTGCCGTCTATGGCGCGTCAAGAGCGTCTCCAATTTGGACGGGTCGGAGGTGGAGTACATCTGTCAGTGGCTGGTGGTGGCCACCGGCGAGAATGCAGAGTGCGTCGTGCCGGAGATTGACGGTTTGAAGGAATTTAACGGTGAAGTCCTCCATGTGAGTTTAAGCATTGATTGTCAGAAAATATAAAGTTGTAGGTCTTTATTGATGTTAGTGTATATAATATAATAATATATTATATTGATATATTATTATATTATACAATATAATATATTATATTATTATATTGTCTTTTATACCATTAGGGTATATTTAATTATTAATGGGCTTGGGCCTATATGTATAAGTAATTTAGGGTTCTAGACTAATTACTCCTCCTATATAAGGATGGTTTGTAAAGGTTGAATATACAACACTCAAGTTTTTTCAAGACTTTTTCTTCTTTAGCAAATATCTATTTTCCAGAGTTTCATATCTTCATAGTTGTTCTTAGAAAGATCCAATAGTCAAAGCCAACATTTGGTATCAGAGCTAGATTGAAGAACATGTCGTCGACAAGATCAACCAGAGATGCGGCGGCAATGAAGATTGGAAGAGAAGGGAATGTGATGCTCTCATATCCGTTACTCACGAAGAGTAACTACTCGGTTTGGGCATTGAAGATGCGGGTAAACTTACAAGCACAAGGAGTGTGGGAAGCCGTGATGCTCGAAGATGTCGACGAACGGATGGATAGAATGGCTCTCGCCGCCATCTATCAAGCACTCCCTGAGGATGTCCTTCTCATGGTGGCTGAGAAAGATTCCGCTAAGCTAGCGTGGGAGACGCTAAAGACAATGCATGTTGGAGTGGAGAGAGTAAAGGAGGCAAAAGTGCAAACCTTGAAGACACAATTTGAGGCGATTCGTATGAAGAATGGGGAATCGGTGGATGATTTCGCCATGAAATTGACATCCATTGTGACTGGTATCCGCTCGTTAGGAGAGAAGGTGGAGGAGATCTCCGTCGTCAAGAAGTTCCTTAGAGCCTTACCACAAACATACATGCAGATCGTTACAACGATCGAGCAATTTGGTGACCTCAAGAATATGACCGTCGAGTGTGTGTCAAGTACCTGAGACACCCGATGATACGCCAATACTCCTTCGGATCCACTAAGCTTCCTTCCACATCCTTTCCGAGCTGCAACTTTGCTTCCATAGGATACTTGCTCGAGTTACAATACTCCATTACAAACATGTGTTGAAACAGTTTGTAATGGAGTATTGTAACTCGAGCAAGTATCCTATGGAAGCAAAGTTGCAGCTCGGAAAGGATGTGGAAGGAAGCTTAGTGGATCCGAAGGAGTATTGACGTATCATCGGGTGTCTCAGGTACTTGACACACACTCGACCGAATATCTCTTATGTAGTTGACATAACGAGTTCTTCAACTTCTCGTCCTCTTCTTAACTGAATCCCATAATTCATCGTTCCCTTCACGTAACGAAGAATGTCTTTTACTGCCTGTTGGTGTAGAGTGGCAAGCTTCTCCATGTATCGACTCGCTATGTCAACTACATAAGAGATATTCGGTCGAGTGTGTGTCAAGTACCTGAGACACCCGATGATACGCCAATACTCCTTCGGATCCACTAAGCTTCCTTCCACATCCTTTCCGAGCTGCAACTTTGCTTCCATAGGATACTTGCTCGAGTTACAATACTCCATTACAAACTGTTTCAACACATGTTTCGCATAAGCTTCCTGCTTTACCTTAATGCTATATTTCTTCTGGTCCACCTCGATACCAAGTATTAACCTGACTGTGTAATGTTTCGCCACCAGTGCAAAGTTCTCCTCAAAATCATTGCATTGCTTCTGCACGTAGCCTTTTGTTTTCAATCTCGCTTTGTGCTTGAGGATGTTGCCTTCGTTGTCTCTTTTCAACTTGAAAAGCCACTTTAACTCAATGGTTTTGTGACCGGGTAGTAAGTCAGTGAACTCCCATGTCTTATTCTTCCTGATAGACTCGAGCTCTTTGTTCATGGTTTCATTCCACGACTCTTCGACTACCGCCTCGTGATATGTTGTTGGCTCATTGGTGGTGAGCAACAACAATTCTTTAGGATCCATCTTTACTAGTGGTGCCTCCACATAGACATCTCGTAGGATTCCGAACTCCACGGGATTTTGTACGAGCTTGTTGTTGTTGTTCCACCACTCCCACTTCTTCTCCTCCTCGAATATAGCGTCTCTGCTCACATAGATTTCCCCGTAAGATGAATTAGGAAACTTGTGCGCCTTGCTTCCGTCTTTGAACTTCACATTTCCGGTAATTTTCTCGTCGAGCTTATTGAGCTTCTCTCGATGGCCCTTCAGATGGTTGCTTGATCCATTGTCAAGGTACCACACATCGGTGTGATTACACTCATCGCCACTTGCGAGGAGTTTCTCCATGACTTTCTCTTCACTGAACAACACCACATCTGGTTTCTCCTTGGACGGTTCTTGCATGAACTCTTCAAGGTTTGTCTTCTCGTCTTCCTCAGCAAACATTAATACTGGCTCCTCGTCATAGAAGCTAGCGATGTTTGCATCATCTTCTTCGGGCAAAGCTTTCGTCACTACCTCAGCAAACATTAATACTGGCTCCTCATCATAGAAGCTAGTGAGGTTTGCCTCACCGTCAAACCTATTGTTAGGGCACTTAGACGCGTAGTGCCCATACTTTTGACAAGCGTAACACTTCACTATGCTCTTGTCTTTGCGGGGCTTGGTACCTTCTTGTCGAGGTGAGCTTTCTGCACAACCTCGTCCTTGTCCTTGACCTTGCCCTTTGCCACGACCTCGTTTATCTCCACCGCTGCCGCTACGACTCGATGATCCAGAAGAAAAATCGGCTTCTCCGTTTTTCTTCATTCGTGACATCCATTCATCATGCGTGAGCAATAGATGCTCCTCCTCTTGGTCTCCGTATCCGCGAAGTCTCTCCTCGTGGACTTTGAGACGACCGACGATCTCTTCGACGGTCATATTCTTGAGGTCACCAAATTGCTCGATCGTTGTAACGATCTGCATGTATGTTTGTGGTAAGGCTCTAAGGAACTTCTTGACGACGGAGATCTCCTCCACCTTCTCTCCTAACGAGCGGATACCAGTGACCTAGCCGGATACCAGTGACCTAGTTCGTTGGTTTTACTGACAGTGACCTAGCCGGTGACACAGATGACAGAAAAAGTACTGGAGGGATGGTGTTTTATCTCAACGGGAATCTGATCACGTGGCAATCTCAGAAACAACGAACTGTTGTTTTATCTTAATGTGAGACGGAGTTTATGCCAGCTACTGCAGCGTCATGCCAAAGACTTTGGCTAAGAAACTTGTTGAGCGAGGTGCTCGGATGCGAGCTGAGGCCGGTAACCCTCTATGTCGACAACAAGTCTGCAATAGAATTAATGAAGAACCCGGTGTTTCATGGACGCAGAAAACACATCGACATTCGGTTCCACTTCATCCGTGAATGCGTCAAGAATCAACAGATCGTTGTAGAGTTTGTAGGCACTAGAGAGAAGCGTGCAGACATTCTCACTAAGGCACTAGCAAGAGTCAAATTTGTAGAGATGCGAGAGATGCTCGGCGTGAAGTATCTCGAACCAAATCAAGCTTACGGGGGAGATTGTGAGTTTAAGCATTGATTGTCAGAAAATATAAAGTTGTAGGTCTTTATTGATGTTAGTGTATATAATATAATAATATATTATATTGATATATTATTATATTATACAATATAATATATTATATTATTATATTGTCTTTTATACCATTAGGGTATATTTAATTATTAATGGGCTTGGGCCTATATGTATAAGTAATTTAGGGTTCTAGACTAATTACTCCTATATAAGGATGGTTTGTAAAGGTTGAATATACAACACTCAAGATTTTCAAGACTTTTTCTTCTTTAGCAAATATCTATTTTCCAGAGTTTCATATCTTCATAGTTGTTCTTAGAAAGATCCAATAGTCAAAGCCAACACTCCACGCATCTCAGTATAAATCCGGCGAAAGATTCTCAGGGAAGAAAGTACTCGTTGTCGGTTGCGGCAATTCGGGAATGGAAGTCTCTCTGGATCTCTGTAACCACAATGCAGAGCCGTCAATGGTGGTTCGCAGCTCGGTAAGTTACCCCCAAATACCACCGATATAATCATATAAACATACACTTATTTACATTTTGAATTAATTATTTGATTGATTGATTGATTGTAGGTTCACGTATTGCCAAGGGAAATATTGGGAAGATCGACCATAGAGTTGGCCACCCTGATGCTGGCGTGGTTGCCTCTGTGGCTAGTGGACAAGATCGTGCTCTTGTTTTCATGGATGATATTTGGAAACATGGAGAAATACGGGCTCAAGAGGCCAAAAATGGGTCCCTTAGAGCTCAAGCAGAACGCCAACGGGAAGACGCCCGTCCTAGACATTGGCGCTCTCGACAAGATCAGATCCGGAGAAGTTAAGGTTGTTCCAGGAATCAAAAGGTTTGCATCGGGAGGAGGATCCGTGCATCTCGTCGACGGTCGAACGCTAGAGATCGATGCGGTCGTTCTTGCAACTGGGTACCGTAGCAACGTCCCATACTGGCTTCACGAAACAGAGTTTTTCACAAAAGACGGATTCCCAAACACTCCGTTCCCAAATGGGTGGAAAGGAAAGGCCGGTCTTTATGCAGTTGGGTTCACTAGAAAGGGTCTGGCTGGTGTATCCATAGATGCATTGAAGATCTCTCACGACATTGCCAAAGTTTGGAAACAAGATTTGCAGCAGAAAAAAGACAAAGCTCCCCGACTTAGACGATGCATTTCACAATTCTAATCAAAATTAAAACACCCATTCTTTTATTTTTTCTTCTTCTTCACATACAAATATATAATACAAACTTGTGATTTTTTAAACACTAAAACGAAAAAATTATTTATTTATTCATTCATTTTCTTGTGTAATACCCAATACATCTTTTAATTCTGTTTGTTAAACAACAAAACTCTTCATCGGTATCAACAATAGAAATTAACCACAAGAGTTAATTTATATGTAGTTACTTTACTTGGGTATATCAAAGGTCGCATTGATTAATGTATGTATATTTATTGATCATTATATTATGTATTTAATCATGTATTTTAACCTCACGTACTCATCCAGGAAAACAGCCAAAAGTTATTTACGGCTAAAATAATTCTATCTATCTTTTATTTTTTTCTTGGTATTAGAGCATATCTTGGACTACTCCTTTCTTTTTTTTCGATCCTATGGCTGATTCAAACAAAAATAAGTTGTTTCCTAACTCTCTTCAATCGATCTCTGTTAAACTTGATCAACACAACTTTGTAATCTGGAAAAGTCAAGTTATACCGGTTCTTAAAGCCAACTGTCTTTTCCGATTTGTTACTGAATCCCACCCAGCCCCCTGTGCAACGATTACTTCCGTACAGGACGATGAAGCTGTTGTTGACGATGACGAAGAGAAACTCACCGTCGTCGCAAATCCTGAGTTTGAAGCATGGGAGGAGAAAGATCAGCGAATCATAAGTTGACTCCTCTCTACCTTATCAGATTCCATTCTTGCTCAAGTTGTTGGCGACGCATGTGAGACCTCTTCGCGTCTTTGGGCTACACTTGAAAGAATGTTTGCAACACAATCTAGAGCTCGTTTGCTTCATTTACGACTACAACTCCAGACTCAGAAGAAAAGTAATAAATCAATGAATGAATACCTTCAATCTATAAAATCTATAGCAGATTCGCTTACAGCAATTGGTGAGAGAGTTTCTGAACTCAATTTGTTCACTCATACCTTGAGTGGCCTTGGACCAGAATACGAGGCCTTAGTGGATGTTGTAACCACCCGTTTCAAACCGGTGAGTGTCGAGGAACTCACTGGACTTCTGCTCAACCACGAACAACGGCTAGAACTGGCACATTTTGTTGCCAACAATGCCTCAGCCAATATTGCTTTCGGACGACATAGAGGAGGTGGAAGAAACTCTCGCGGGAATCCATCGCCGCGAGGAAGGGGATCAAATTCAGGACCCTCTGAATATTATATGGCTAAAAATTCTTATGCCAATGGACCTGAGTTCGAGTCCGGTGGATGCTGGAGCGGGACGCCTTTATATAGGTCCAATAATAACATAAATAATAATTCGAGTCGAGCTGGATCGAATTATGGGCCCAACAATCTTCAATTTCGAAACAATTTATTTTCTCGTGACGGGAATCGCCGTAGAAATAATAATGGTGGTAATCAACGTCCGAAATGTACCAATTGTGATCGAATTGGACATTCATCGGATAATTGTCGCTCTCACCAACAATGTCAACTTTGTAATGGTATTGGACATCTTGTCAATACTTTTCGGCGTAGGTTTGATCATAACTTTCAACCTTCAGCTCCGCCTGCAGCTATGATGGCCAGCCCATCAGTGATCTCAGATCCTGCTTGGTATCCATACTCGGGTGCTACTGATCATATTACGGCTGACTTAGAAAATCTCCACACTCACTCGGCATATCAAGGTACTGAACGGATTTCAGTTGGTAACGGTAACCCTCTATCCATATCTCACATTGGCAATTCTATTATTAATAGTGGAAATCAAACTCTACATCTACGAAATATTTTACATGTTTCACAAATTGTCAAGAATTTGATGAGTGTTGCTCGATTTACCGCTGATAATAATGTATTCTTTGAATTTCATCCTTCTTACTGTTTGGTAAAGGATAGCTCTACGAAGATGGAAGTTCTTCGAGGCATACTTAAAGACGGGTTATACTATATTTCTCTATCAACAATCCCTAAACATGCTCTTACAACCTCTTGAGTTTCAGCGTCTACTTGGCATCATCGTTTTGGATACCCTTGTGCTGCCACCACATCTTATGTTATTTCTCATTTTCAGTTACCTATGTTAGGAAACAAGAACTTTAATGTTTGTGAAGAATGCCAGATTGGAAAAGCTCACAAATTACCTTTTCCAATTTCTATATCAAAAACTTTTGCTCCACTTGATTTAATTCATTCTGATGTTTGGGGACCGGCTCCCGTTTTCTCTATAAATGGTTTTCGTTATATGGTTATTTTTGTTGATGATTATAGTCGGTATACGTGGTTATATCCACTTCAAAAGAAATCGGATGTGTTATCTATATTTGTGAAATTTAAGGCACTTGTTGAAAACCAATTCAACCGGAGTATAAAAATGCTCTAGATTGATTGGGGTGGAGAATATCGTAATCTTGGCTCATTGACAGAACTTCATGGTATACAGCACCGACTCTCGTGCCCATATACGAGCGAACAAAATGGAGTTGCTGAACGAAAATTACGGCATATCACTGAGATTAGCCTCACCTTAAGGGCACATGCATCGGTACCTCCCTAATATTGGGATGATGCGTCTCTCACTACAATATATCTTATCAACCGACAACCATCACCTTCTCTAGATCATCGCTCTCCATATGAAATATTATTTCGGTGTGTGCCTGACTATATTTCTTTAAAGACTTTTGGGTGTGCATGTTACCCTCTCATAAGACCCTACAACCAACACAAGATGGATTTTCGGTCCACCCGATGTACTTTTCTTGGGTATAGCTCGGTTCACAAAGGCTATAAATGTCTCCACCTACCAACCGGTCGTATATACATCTCTCGACATGTTACCTTCAATGAACAAATGTTTCCCTTTTCTACAATATCACCTTCGGCACCTACTAACACAACCCAATAACCATCGTTATCTATCCTCACATATTCCGTTCAATCTACAACCTCAACCGTTATTACTGCACAACCAACCACACCTACCACACCTACCACATCTATCCCTCCTAATAATCCAATTAATCCAATCACTACCCCACCTCAATCTTTTTCTAACTCATCTACTCCTACATTGGTTGAATTCACACCTATTCCGAGAAATCCTCTTCCTCGTACTTCACCTTTCCGTGCCCCTACATGCTCCATTCATCCCATGGTCACTCGAGTCAAAAACCGGATTCATTCCTTAAATATCAACTTTGCCTCTAGTGTTGAACCTACATGTGTTTCATCGGCTAATAAAGACCCTACTTGGAGGGCTGCCATGACATCTGAGTATAATTCTCTAATACAGAACAATACATGGACTCTTGTTCCGCGAACTCAGGCTCGCAATGTGGTTGGATGCAAATGGGTTTTTAAACTTAAACGGAAAATTGATGGGTCAATTGAACGACACAAAGCACGACTTGTTGCAAAAGGTTTTCATCAACAATCTAGAATTGATTATGAGGAAACCTTTAGTTCGATTGTCAAACCAACTACTATTCGAACCATTCTCTCACTCGCTATTACACGACAATGGCCTATCCACCAACTTGATGTGAGTAATGCTTTTCTTCATGGTACATTACTTGAAGAAGTTTATATGGCTCAACCGCCTGGATTTATACATCCTGATTTTCCACATCATGTATGTCGTCTACAAAAGGCCATTTATAGACTAAAGCAAGCCCCGCGTACTTGGCACTCCACGTTATGTAGGGCTTTACTATCCATTGGTTTTATTGAATCCAAATCCGATACGTCTCTTTTTATTTATCACAAATGCGATATTTTGGCTTATCTACTAGTTTATGTGGATGATATTATATTTACGGGAAACTCTTCACCCCATCTTATGTCTACGATATCTAAATTGTGTAAACTATTTCCTATTAAAGACATGGGTGATATTCATTATTTTCTTGGAGTTGAAGCTACTCGAACTCCTACCGGTTTGTTTCTTAGTCAAGTTAATTATATTTCCACAATCCTTAAGAGAGCTAATATGGTGGATGCAAAGCCACTTCACACTCATATTGCCTCTAGGTCTTCTCTTTCCAAACATGATGGTGAACCCTTGAGCGACCCACTTCTCTATCGAAGCATTGTTGGCGCTCTTCAATATCTTACTCTCACACGTCATGAGCTCGCCTTTGCAGTTAATCGAGCGTGTTAGTTTATGCACTCTCCCACCACTACTCATTGGGCAACTGTAAAACGAACATTACGTTATCTTCGGCATACACCGTATCATGGATTACAAATTCGGTCATCGTCACAACTTTCTCTTACAGCATATTCTGATGCTGATTGGGTCGGATGTCCTGATGATCGTCGATCCACCACTGGCTATTGTGTATTTCTTGGAGACAATCTCATTTCCTGGAATTCCAAAAAGCAACAGGTTGTTGATCGTTCTAGTATAGAGTCTGAATATCGTGCCTTGGCTCATGCTACTACTGAACTTTGTTGGCTCCAATCTCTTCTAGGAGAACTTCACGTCACTCTGAATCGTCCTCCTATTCTATGGTGTGACAACATTGGTGCTACATTTCTCTCTGCAAACCCTGTCTTTCATGCTCGTACCAAACACATTGAGATTGATTTTCATTTTGTTTGTGAACGTGTTGCTCGTAAGACACTTATCATTCAATACATATCAACTTGTGATCAGATTGCAGATATCCTTACTAAAGGTCTTTCATCTAAATGCTTTTCACTTTTTCGTTACAAGCTCATAGTCTGTGCCACCCCGTTTCGCTTGCGGGAGGATGTTAAACAACAAAACTCTTCATCGGTATCAACAACAGAAATTAACCACAAGAGTTAATTTATCTGTAGTTACTTTACTTGGGTACATCAAAGGTCGCATTGATTAATGTATGTATATTTATTTATCATTATATTATGTATTTAATCATGTATTGTAACCTCACGTACTCATCAAGGAAAACAGCCAAAAGTTATTTACGGCTAAAATAATTCTATCTATCTTTTATTTCTTTATCTGTTGTTCAACTTTTTTTAAAATAAACTACCATATTCTCACATCAATTGTATTTTTTCTTGTTCTTTAAAGATTCATGTTTTATATGTTTCAATAACTTATAACAAATTTATTTGATTTATTTATGAACAATAATCTATGTGTAAAAAAAAAGTATAATCTGATTGTACTAGTTGAGGTTGAGACATAGTCTCCCAAAAATATATTATATATATGCATTTGCTAAGAAAAATATTATTAACTAAACCATAGCGTTTAGTTTCCATTTTCACGGCCTTTAATGACATTATTTTTTCTGCATGTGCAACGGGAAATTGTGATTAGACAAGAGACATTACAAACTTGTTTTCGTGGTTTTTTGGGTTTTATTAAATATTTAATTAAAAAAATTGTTTGAGAAAAATTTAAAAGATTATCAATTTTTTAGATTAAAATACAAAAACACATTATAATATTTGTAAGCATCAAAATTTGACATACTCCAATTCAAAAATAATACTATTAGGTTATAATAATAATAAAATAATACTTTGAATTTTTAAATTCAAGATAACTTAAAAAGAGATTAAAAGATCAAATTAGGGTTAATTATTGTGATAATTAAACCTTAATTAAGAAAAATAAATAAAAATCCAAAAATAATTTGAGGTTAAATATTGTATTTATTTTACGTAAATTAAACTCACGAGGGAGTTGAAATTATATAATTATGATTTTAAACATAAATTAGGAATAATTTATGTCTTAAAACAATTTAATAAATATACCAAAATACTTAAAAATAAAATAAATAAACATTATTTTTATTATGTTTTTAATTATATTTTAAATAATTCTTTAATATTATTTAAATAATTGCAATAAATTTAACTACCTATTTTAAATATTTAGTAAATGAGCCGCTTGCTAGGCTTACCCATAACTGTCATGATCAAACTCAATTCATTCACCTTTTCATTTCTAAGTAAAAAACAGCATACAATTTTAAGTATGGGTATGGAGTTGGAGAATGTTTTATATCACCTTTTATCGGTACTAACTTTTTCCATTTTAAAAAGTATGGGTAACAGCCTAACAGGATGAAGTGTCCATTATTAATTTGTTATGAATCTATTAAACTTTAAATTATGACTGAGCCTTTCAAATTTTTTAATTTAACAAACGGGTTCTTGATGATTGGGGCCGATAGTGGAATTCAACACTCAAGCGCAGCGGACATAGAATGAGAGGAGAATTCGAGGTTAGGGAGAGAAGAGCCGAAGGGGAGAAGAAAAATACCACTAGATTACACCTAGCGGTCCAAGAAGGGGGAGGAGGGCCGATAGATAACTTAGAGCACCAAGTTCCAAAATATTCAATTCATAGCCCAAAAAGTGGGGTGGGCATCACCATTTAAAGAGGCTGAAGTACCCAAGAGTCGGTTACAAATTTGTTATAACAACTTACAAAATAACAGAATTCGGTTTTAAAGAAATATAAGAGAAAGTAAACAAAACAGAATTATTCCTTAAAAACATAAACTGGCCCATATGGACACTTGGGCCGAGAGACGGGTGCATAAAATATTTTAGGACCGAGGTTTTTATGAGCAGACCGTAACATAATCTCCCCCTTCGAGGTTCGTCGCCCTCGACGAAAAGAACGTGGATTGGTCAGCCTCTAATACGCATCTTCAACTTCAAAAATATTGCTTTGGTCGGGCTTCGGCACCTTCAGCAAGGGTCGCAACATAAGACCGTATTTTCTCAAAAAACTTTCGGTAGAATCGCTTCAGTAGTGGAATTGGCCGGGTCCTTGCGGTCTTTTGCGCTGCCGGGTCGCTTGCCACTCCGCCCATGTGAGGAGTTTATGTGCACCTAAGGTCGAGTTTTTCAGTGTTTAGAGCTGGCCTTGGTTGCTGCAATGTCCCCAGCGCCTGGTACAAAAATAATTTCTTCCAACTTCGATTAAACTCCATACTTGGCTCAAAAATCCAGGCCAAGTCTTTTTCCCGAACCAGCATAACAGCAGCATCGAAGGAGCCATAGCTTCTAATTAGATCGTTAGGAATATCTTCCAAGGTCAATGCCGCGAGTGAAACAGTTTGGCCTTCGGGCTTACTCTTTACTTGCATTTTGGCAGCAACAATATATTCATCTAAGGTCTTTTCTAGCTGGTTTCCATGCATCAGACTGACCTGCGACCGAGGAATCCCCTTTAGGACCGTGGTTCTATCTTGCTTCTCATAGGATAGGGTCAGCTTTTCAAAGTCCCAAGAAGACGGGCCTAGAGTAATCAGCCATTCAATTCCCAACACAATATCATATTCGTCCATGGAAATTACCTTCATTTCTGTTTGGTATTCATGGCCTTCCATTGACCACTTCAAGTCCTTGCAAACACTAGAGCATAACACATTAGACCCATCGACCACTCTAACCGATTGCACCCTGGTTGCTATGCTTTTGTGGTCTATTTTCTCCAAAATCCTGCTATTGATAAAATTGTGGGTGCTGCATGTATCAATCATAATCACCACCGGCAGGTTCCCAACTTTGCCAAGAATCTGGAGCGTTTGGAAAGCTTTAAACCCGGTCAAGACATGTAAGGATATGGCTGGTTCATCCCTTGGGCCGAGCAATGAAGGTAGATCATCCAAAACAGGTTCTTGGTCAGGTTCTTGATCTTCTTGATTGGCCGAGACCATGAATAACTTTGATTTACACCTATGATTTTGGTTGCAATTTTTCATTGCAAGAGTAGCATAGGCCCTTCTTTCGCTTTTCATCCATTGAGGCTGGGTCTAATTGCTTAACATAGCCCTGGTTTGCATTTGAAGAGGACCCATATGATGAATTCTTGAAGTTAGTATTGGTGCTCGGCCCAGCTGTGTTGATGTTGGATGGCGTGGGCAACAACGATGCTTCAGCGCTGTACAAATTACCACTGCTCATTAAGGACCGATATGTTGCTTCTTGGACTTTAGCCATGGCCATGGCTTCGTTTAAAGAATCTGGGAATCGCAGCATGATGCAGTTTGCAATTTCCTCCCTTAGACCGGACAAGTAACAATCTATGACGTACTCCCTTGGCATGCTGTAGAGTTTTTGAGAGATCGACATGTATCGCAAATTATATTTTGAACCGACCCAACCTGTTTTAAATTTATCAGCTGTCTCATTGGTGTGTCATGTATAGAGGGCCCGAATTGAGTCATAAGGTCTCTTTTGAACACGTCCCAAGATAAGGCTTCCATATGATTTCGGTTTTAAAGATATGACCCGTACCACATTCTTGCTTCGCCAGAAAAATGAATGAGGGCGATTTCTAATTTAGTGGCATCTTTAGTTTTGTCCACCCTGAAAAATTGCTCGGCAGATATTAGCCAGCCCTCGACATCCGACCCATCAAACCGAGGAAAATCGACCTTGGTTAGCCGAGTAGGAGGAGCATAGTGTTGGTCGCGGTTCTGGCCAGGGTGCGGGGCCTAAATGGGGAATGACCGTGGCAAGAATTATCTTCATAGGGTTTGTGGCGGGGTTCTTGCACATTTTCAGATGCCCCGTTCTCAAAGGCTGTCATTCTTTCTTCAGCCGCATCAAATCTTAGGTCTATGGCAGCTTGCATTGCAGCTGTTTGTTGGGACAGGTTTTCAATGAGGGCCTTAAGCGCATACATTTCCGATTGCTGGCGAGTTTCTACCATGTTGAGAATCGGCCAGCTCTGATACCAAGATGTTAAACTTTAAATTATGACCGAGCCTTTCAAGTTCTTTAATTCAAGAAACGGGTTCTTGATGATTGGGGCCGATAGTGGAATTCAACACTCAAGCGCAGCGGACATAGAATGAGAGGAGAATTCGAGGTTAGGGAGAGAAGAGCCGAAGGGGAGGAGAGAAATACCACTAAATTACACCTAGCGGTCCAAGAAGGGGGAGGAGGGCCGAGAGATAACTTAGAGCACCAAGTTCCAAAATATTCAATTCATAGCCCAAAAAGTGGGGTGGGCATCAGCATTTAAAGAGGCTGAAGTACCCAAGAGTCGGTTACAAATTTGTTATAACAACTTACAAAATAACAGAATTCAGTTTTAAAGAAATATAAGAGAAAGTAAACAAAACAGAATTATTCCATAAAAACATAAACTGGCCCATATGGACACTTGAGCCGAGAGATAGGTGCATAAAATATTTTAGGACCGAGGTTTTTATGGGAAGACCGTAACATTTGGATTATGAAACCCTCCACTAATAATTTGGATTATGAAACCCTCCACTAACATAAGTACATTCGTCATTGGTGAAACTCATAACTCTCTCAATTGGAAACTTAAGTTTTAATAATACATTTTTACAACACCTCTTATATGAAAATATAAAAATGATAGAAAGCGCGACTTGAGACAGCGAATAATCAAGCGATGTCTACGTGGGTTTACAGGTAAAATATTCTCTCTCCTATTATTAATTATTTTCTTTCTCTTATTATTAATTATTTTCTCTCTCTTCTTATTAAATAATTTATATCCTATAAAATAATAAAAAAAAGAAAAAAGAGGCCATAAAATATAAATAAAAAATATTTGATAAATAAATGAATAGAAAAGTCATAAAAATAAAATAAAAGTGATAAATTCATAATTCAACTAAGCAGTGATATTAATTAGGGTTTAGGGTTTAGAATTTAGTATTTAGGATTTAGAGTTTAGGGTTTAGGATTTAGAGTTTAGAGTTTAGGGTTTAAGGTTTAGGGTTTAGGGTTTAGAATTTATTTAAACATATTATTAAAATATTTAATGTGAGAGTTTGTTGTAAATTATTGAGTTATTTTAACCGTTAAATGAGAGATAATAAATATCAAATAAATGAGTAAAATAATAATTGTGAGAATATGGATAGAGAGAGAGAAATTATTTAATAAGAAGAGAAAAAAATGAATTAATAAGAGGAGAGAAAATATTTTATAAATTATTATTATATTTTTATTTATTTATTAATTCCATTGACGTAGAACAGGCTTCCTGAAAATAATAACAACTAAAATTTATTATTTATAATATTGTCTAACTAGCTCTTGATAGTTATAAAAGAATATCAAAGTTTCTTGATAGTTATAAAAGAATATCAAAGTTTCTAACATCAATCAATTGTCCTCCAATAGTTAGGACTTAGGATGTAAGACTTCTTTCTCTTTCTTTTCTCTTTCTCTTTCTCTTTCTCTTTCTCTTTCTCTTTCTCTTTCTCTTTCTCTTTCTCTTTCTCTTTCAGTCTATGTATGCCATGCAGTTTTACATCATGCATATATATCTATTTATATATATACCACAATTACATTGCTGTTTTAGAAATGGTTTAATTATTTTAATTTTATAAATATTATTTTTGTATAATTTATAAATTATTTTTATATAATTTGTATTCACCACGAAAGAAAATGAATGTAACAATTAAATGATAATTTTGAGAGGGTGAAATATTTTTTTTTGGTATAAATAATTAATATATATTATTATATGATAATAAAATAAAATTTTAAAATTTAAAATAAATATTATTTTTTTACTTTAATTAATAAATTAAGTAATTAAAAAAAAAATTAATTAATTTAAATAATTCAAATAGAATATACTACAAGCATATTCTTTCCTTGACACCCAAGAAATATATATATATATATATATATATTAACCAACTATATTTATTCATTTTTATTAATAAAAATAATAAATTATTATATTTATTCAATTAAACATAAAATTAAAACTTATGATAAATTTAGAAAATAATTTCTAAAGTTATCTTTACACTCCTTTATTATTACTTACTCTAAATCTTGCGTTCTTCAATTCTCACAGGAAAGCCTCCTTTCATCTTGGACGTCAGATAAGATATAAAAACCGGGTCCTTGTTGTTCTCCATCAGTACCGGAACCACCTTAAACCGGCGTAATACGCCGGAGGCAATGGACTTCATCTGCAGAACCGCCATCTCCTTCCCAAGACAAATCCTGGGGCCTGCTTGAAACACAGGATACTCGTAAGCATCCTTTGCCACGAATTGTCTTCCCCCGGTGACCCGATCTTCCTTGAGCCACCGTTCAGGACGAAACTCCGGCCAATCTTTCCCCCAAATCTCCTCCGATCTCCCCATCGCGAATGGGTGATAATTTACCTGCGTCCCTCTTTTCACCACGGTCCCATCTGGCAGAATATCATCATCCACCGCCTGCTTCCCGTCTACGGGCACCGGCGGGTACAACCTCATGCTTTCGCTGATAGCAGCGTGTGTGTAGACCATTTCTTTAGCTTGATCGTACATTTTCGATTCAGATTTATCAGTAATCTCACTTAGAATCTGGGTTTCAACACGTTCATGTCTGGAGACGAGCCAGAAGAACCATACCAGAGCAGCTGATGTAGTGTCTCGACCGGCTAAGATGAAGCTGATGACTATGTCCGTTACAAAGTTTTCCTCCGAATGCCCAGAACTTAAGAATCTAGACAGAAGATCTACAGAGTTTAGCGAAGCATTTTCTTCTAATTCTTTTTTCTTTTCTTTCATCACGTTTTTCGCGAAATCTCGTATCTGCGGGCGGGCAACATTCATGAATGAATTGATTATTATTATTATTATTATCATATAATGTAAACAAATACCTACCTGATTGACTGCAATCCGGAGGTCCTTCTCCGATCCAACGTTGAGATATCTCTTGATTTTCCAGACCAGTGGATGGAACGATTGGAATCTCTGGCCGCTGATTCGAACAGCGTCTTCGAAGGCTTGGGCGAATTTCTCGCTGGGGAGAGAAGGGGAGAGGTAAGCCGGGTCGGATCCGAAGGCGATTTTACAGACATTGTCGAACGTGAATCGCTGCAGAATGTCCTGGAAGTCGATGACGGTGTTGTTGTTGGCGGCGACGGAGAGAATGGGGATGAGACGATCGGAGAGTTCGGAATCAACCACTTGCTCGATGAATTTCCTGAGGGATTTGGTGTTGAATTCGTGACTGGCCACCTGCCTCTGGAACTTCCATTTCTCGCCGTCCGTGTTGAAGATTCCATCTCCGAGGAGGTCTCTCATAACCACGTTGAAGAAGTCGCCTTTTTCGTAGTTATGGAAGTGGGTTATCAGGATATGACGGACATTAGCCGGATTGGCGGTTACCACAATTTGTCGGAAGACGGGACGGTGGATGACGACGGTTTTCGACGGGGAAGCTAAAGCCAATTCAGAGGTCCATTGAATACCTCGTTCCCTGTTAGCGTAAATGGCGAAAATGGAGCCAATGAAGGGATATGATCTGGGAAGCTTAGGATTCTTAGAGGAAGAAGAAAAGAGTAATGCATTGAACTTGACCAAGACGAAAAGAAACAGGGCTGGGAGAAAACACAAGACAAGTGGGGTGGACACCTCTAAATTCAACATCATCATCACCAATGGCGAATTCTGTAAGCAAGAGTTGATTTTTATATTTTGTTTTGCTATGAAATGTTCTTTTAGAAGACCGTTATATAGAAGAAAAAACATGTACACCCAGAAGAAAAATCGTAGGGTTCCAAACTTCATTCCCAAATAATCTATTTTACTATTCAAATTCATTTTTTTTTTATATTTAAAATTCATTATATATAAATTAAATTATTTATATTTTGATATATAATTTAAATTTAATTATTTTTTATAAATTTAATTATTTATATTTTAATATATATATATATATATTTACATTTCAATTATTATTTATATAATATAATAAATATTCCCTTTAGCATTTTAACAAATAAATAAATACTAATAAATTTAAAATATTTTAACTATAATAATTATATATTCATAAAAATATTTTTAAATTTATTAATTATTTATTAAATATAATAACATTTTTAATTAATATTTTAATCCTAAAAATATTATAATAACATTTTTAATTAATATTTTAATCCTATAAATATGGTAATCTTGTTATTATATTTAATAAATAATTAATAAATTTAAAAATGCAAATATTTAATTATTATATTGTTATGGTTAAAATATTTTAAATTTATTAGTATTCATCAATTATTTATTAGAATTATTTAATATTTATTACACTATATAAATAATAGAGAAATGATTAGATGAGGGAATTTGGTGAGGGAATTTGGTGAGGGAATGACGTGGCATAATCTTATTCGCTGAAAAAATCAAATAATTTCTATCTTTTCTCTCTTTCCTCTCATTTTTACATTTTTGCCACGTCATTCCCTCACCAAATTCCCTCACTAAATTCCCTCCCTCTATCACTCCTCATAAATAATAATTGAAATGTAAATATATATATATATATATATATATTAAAATATATTAAAATATAAATAATCAAATTTATAAAAAAAAATTAAATTTAAATTATATATCAAAATATAAATAATATAATTTATAAAAATAATAATTTAAAATATATACAAAATATAAATAATTTAGTTTATATAAATAATAATTTAAAATATATATCAAAATATAAACTATATATATAATAAATTTTAAATGTAAAAAAATAAATAAATAAATAAAACTGAGTTTGAATAGTAAAGTATGTCAGTTTGGGAATAAATGAACAAACTTGGTTAGTTTGGGAAAGTGAACGTCAAAGAAGGTTATTTTGGAAACCGTTCAGCAAAATCTGGGTTGTAGAGTGTTACTTAGAATATCACACTATCTTTTAATTTCAATATTAAAATTACATTTAACACAAAAAGAATAATAAAATTAAATCAAAAATCTATATAAAAAAATCCCACAAAAAAAATAAAATAAAATGTATAAGAATAAACATATAACCCTACAAAAGAAAATTATAAATAAGGTCAAATCAATTTTTACAAAATTATTAATCCGGTTAAACTCGGAACGACATAATTTCGTCATTCCGAACCCAAAAATAAATACACTAACTTCGATTTAGATTTTATATTTATATCTAGTAAAACAATTTACCGCACTACTACAAATATATGCCAAATAAATAAATTAAAACTCACACAACCTACTAAAGGATTGAAACTTAGGTATAGAAATATCTTTAATTATAGAGAAATGATCGGGGAAAAGAAATTGGGAGAGAGAATTTTAAAGAGAATGACTGATTGACCCAAAAAATAACAAAATTTCTCTCTCTTCTCTTTCTCCTCACACTTTATCATTTTTTCAAGCAGTGATATATTGACACATTATTCCCTCCCCAATCTCACACATTATTCCCTCCCCAATCTCTCTCTCAAATTCCCTCCTCTATCATTCATCTTACTTAGGCCTGGTTCTTATTCAGGTTTTAAATAACCCAACAAAATCAATTATCACATCACTCCATCTCTCATTTATCAAATAAATCAATACATTAACCAAAATACTAAAATATACTCTATTTTAAATTATTATTATTTATTTTATTTATATATATAAATACCATTTAGGTCTTTTTACCAAAAAAACATTATTATTTTTTCAAAATCATCACCCATAATCATTATTTTCTCCCTCTAGATTATTTAAATAACCTGAAATGAACAAGGCCTTATAATATTTGATATTTTAACTCAATAAATTATTTGAAATAATAAAATACTTTTAAATTATCATTTTATTTTGAATTGTTGAGATTACTAATTTTAATTTATATACATAATCATATTATTTTGTATATATATTTTTATTTATTTATTAGAATAAGTTTCATAATATTAATATTAAATAATGTAAGAATAATATCAATCGGAAATTTGGTAGGTATTGATCATATTACGGTCAGAATTAACATATACGAACTAATTTATATTTAGTCTCCAATAGTCGATAAAATCTCACTCGAGATTGAGTAAAGAGAAATATCTATCGAAATTAGTTTGGTGTGTATTATTAATTCTCACCAAAATATATTTAGTGTGTATTGATTAATACCCACTGAAATATGTTTGGTGTGTATTAATTAATACTCACCGAAATGATTTTGGTGTGTATTAACGTATTGATTATTACCCAACGACATAAGTCGGTACCGAGTATTTCCTACTTTTTTTTTAAACCAAAATTGATATTTTAATTTAAAATTACACCAAGGGTGTGTTTGATAACCCTGGAATTGGCATTAGAATTAGAATTGGAGGGTCCAATTCCAATTTTTATGTTTGTTAGACACTTTAATATTAAGAATTATATTTGGAATTAGAATTTCAATGGAATTCAATATAGTGTAATTTGATAGTTCTCAATTCCAATCCTTTTAGGTCGGAATTGTAATTCTAAATTAACACGCTTTTCATGTTTTTGACATATTTAACACGTTTTTCACACATTAAACACGTTTAACACGTTTTTCAAATGTTTAAAATATTTTCATATTTTGACACGTTTAACACGTTTTTAAAACATTTAACATGATTTTCACGTTTTTAACACGTTTTTGAAACGTTTAACACGTTTTTGGCACGTTTAACACGTTTTTGACACGTTTAACACGTTTTGACACATTTAACACGTTTTTCACATCCTTGACACGTTTAACACGTTTTTGACATATTTAACACATTTTTCACGTCCATGACACGTTTAACACGTCCTTGACACGTTTAACATAATTTTCACATTTTTAACACGTTTAACACGTTTTGGGCATGTTTAACACGTTTTTGACAAGTTTATCACGTTTTGACACGTTTAACACGTTTTTCACGTCCTTGACACGTTTAACACGTTTTTGACAATTTAACACGTATTTCATGTCCTTGACACGTTTAATCTTGACACGTTTAACACGTTTTTGACACGTTCAACATGATTTTCACGTTTTTAACACGTTTAACACGTTTAATTATAGAGAAATGATTGGGGAAGGGAAATTGGGAGAGAAAATTTAAAGGGAATGAATGATTGACCCAAAAAATAACAAAATTTTCTCTCTTCTCTCTCTCCTCACACTTTATCTTTTTTTCCAAGTAGTGATATATTGAAGCATTATTCCCTCCTCAATCCCTCTCTCAAATTCCCTCCCATATCATTCCTCTTACTTAGGCCTTGTTCTTATTCAGTTTTTTTAAATAACCCAACAAAATCAATTATCACATCACTCTATCTCTCATTCATCAAATCAATCAATTCATTAACCAAAATACTAAAATACCCTCTATTTTAAATTATTATTATTATTTATTTTATTTATATATATAAATACCTTTTAGGCCATTTTACCAAAAAAAACATTATCATTTTTTCAAAATCATCACCCATAATCATTATTTTCTCCCTCCAGATTATTTAAATAACCTGAAATGAACAAGGCCTTATAATATTTGATATTTTAACTCAATAAATTATTTGAAATAATAAAATACTTTTAAATTATCATTTTATTTTGAATTTTTGAGATTACTAATTTTAATTTAAATACATAATTCTATTATTTTGTATATATATTTTAATTTATTTATTAGAACAAGTTTCATAATATTAATATTAAATAATGTAAGAATAATATCAATCGGAAATTTGGTAGGTATTGATCATATTCCGGTCAGAATTAACATATACGGACTAATTTATATTTATTCTCCAATAGTCGATAAAATCTTACTCGAGATTGAGTAAAGAGAAATATCCATCAAATTAGTTTGGTGTGTATTATTAATTCTCACCAAAATATATTTAGTGTGTATTGATTAATAACCACTGAAATATGTTTGGTGTGTATTAATTAATACTCACCGAAATGATTTAGGTGTGTATTAACGTATTGATTATTACCCAACGACATAAAGTTGGTACCGAGTATTTCCTACTTTTTTTTAAAACAAAATTGATATTTTAATTTAAAATTACACTAAGGGTGTGTTTGATAACCCTGGATTTGGCATTAGAATTGGAATTGGAGAGTCCAATTCTAATTCATATGTTTGTTAGACACTTTAATATTAAGAATTGGAATGGGAATTAGAATTCCAATGAAATTCAATATAGTATAATTTGATAGTTCTCAATTCCAATCTTTTTAGGTCGGAATTGTAATTCCAAATTAACACGTTTTTCATGTTTTTAACAGAGAAAATAATAATAATTAAACATGTTGATATAATAATTTTATTTTGAAACTCGTTAATAATATTAATAATTCTAATATATATATATTTTATTTTTTTTATAATATATTATTAAAATATAATATCTTTTTAATATTATATACAAATTATTTTTTCGGGTCAACGGTGAATCAGATTGCGCCAATCATATCATTTCCTTTCATATTCCCTCTCTCAAATCCCCTCTCAATCATTTCTAATAAATAAAATATACAATATACAATATATAGAAATTAAAATTATTAAATAAATATGGTATTTTCACAATTAAAAAAAAAACATTTTTCAGTAAAATTTGTATCTTTACATATTAATAATAAATAATAATCTTCAAGCTTCCTCCGCTTTATATTGACAAACAGTAGTACTACTCGTTGGCATAATCTTACAGACTTGTTTGCCAGTGGAAAGAGGAGAAGGAGGATGATCGACTATGAAGGGATGTTGAAGAAGCAGTTCGGCGTCCCATCTTTGCTCCGGATCCTCAACCATACATTTCCTCCAGAAAAGCTGTGCTTTGTCGGACATTCTGGAACGTTCTATAATCTTATGAATTTCATCTTCCTTCATGTGTCTCCATATTTTGACTCCTGTGATCATCTCGAACAGACAACAACCCAGTCCCCATATATCGGCTTTACTCGTGTAGTCACCGGACTTAAATGACTCAGGAGCCATATAGTTACGAGTCCCAATGATCTTCCCAGGGTATTTCCCCGGCTTAATTGTAAGACCCAAATCTCCAATCTTTGCCTTCCCCTTAACAATGAGAATATTATCTGTTTTTATATCACAATGAACATATCCCTTAGAATGGATAAACCGTAAACCATGTAAGACACATTCTGTGACTTCTCTTGCTTCGATCTCAGAGATTCTTGTGCCCCTAGATGCAGCCGACTTAATCCGGTCGTGCAAGCTTCCACCTGCGGCGTACTGCATGAAGATGTTTCTGAAACGCTCGTCTTCTTCGTATGTGCAATCGCAGCCCAGGTAACGAATTATGTGAGGGCAATCCTTGAACTTTTTGAACAGATTGCGTTCACGGATGAGAGAAGAGGAGGATGCGTACTTTGCCGATTTTACTGCCATGACTATTTGTAACGATGAGTCAGGGAGAAACAGAGGATGTCCAGCCAAAGGATGGGCCAGACAAACAAAACCGTAGCCGCCGGCGCCGAGCTTTCTTCCTCTCTCCCACAACTTCATTGATTCAGGTGTAGATACTTCCATCTTTCAAATGTAGAGAAGAAGTAAAGTTTGATCATTGATGTGTTATAATATCTATATATATATAGTTTGATATTTGAGAGAAATTTGGAAGATTTTTTCTACTATTATTTTGGACACAAATCCTTTTTTAACAGATTAACACGGACTTTGTAATTATTTGAATTTTTTAATTAATTTAAATTAATCAAACAATAATTTTATTTTTCTCTCTTTTATTAAGTATTCAATTAATTAATTAAAATATTTTAGGTTTTAAATTATTATCATTATTTTTAATTCATTATTGAATATTAATATCTATTTTTTTATTAAAAAAGTATTCTAATAAAACCTAGGTTAGTAGAACAGTATTAGCCTTAAAATAGAAGGTTAAATAGTCTAGTTCAAATATGAATAGGGACATAGCTTACATGATAGAGTGCTTTTAACATTTCAGAGACGAATTTAATAGTTAGTTTGAACAGATCTTCTTGACCATTTAAATTTATTTTTTTCATTATGAAAATGTTTGGGTAATGAATTTTTTAATGTTACTATCTTAAAAAAAACATTTTCAATAATGTCATAACCTCCGTGTACAAACACAAAATCAATTGAAAATAGATAAACAAAAAAATATTTATATTTATTTATTTATATATATATATATTTATTTATTTTTATATATATATATATATATATAAATATATATATATATATATATAAATATATGTTAATATATATATATATATATATTTATATATATATATATTTATTATTTGTTAGGCTTAATTTGTGAGAGTGTGACAAGGTTGTTTTTCTTTGGACTCAATTAGATCTAAATATATTTTTTTTTTCTTTTTCCAAAGTTATCGTGTAATATAGGAATAAGAGTTGTTTTAGTTAATGTGTTTTCTTAATCTCTTAAACCTAATTTCTAAAGTTCTCAACTATTCTCCATTTATATATATTTATTAACATAGTATCAAAGAACGTTGGGTGAAAGAAATTTAATTGACAACGAAACTCACCATGTCTGGAAGTGGAGCTATAGGAGAAGGCGCAACGGGAAGAGGAACAATAGGAGCAAATCAGAAAAGGAAGTACAATATTGATCCTCTGGTGCTCCATAGTGTTGATAACCCAAAAACTGTTAGGATTTGTATATTCCAAATCCGACTTGCTTGAAACGATTGTAAAAACTCTCAAGAAAGAACACAAGAAAACACAGATTTATTGTGGTTCACTGAAATTGAGCTACGTCCACTTCAACCGTCACCAGATTTCACTATGAAGAAGAAGAAGAAATACATAATTTTTGTATCACACTTTATCTCTCTAGAATTCTGTCTAGTTTTTGTAAATCCTTAATAATCACATATTTATAAGGTAAACATTCAGGTAATAAACATAAATAACTCTTGATCATGCTCAAGCCCAAAACCAAATACAAACTCAATAAACTCTAATTAAAAATGTAAAATTTATTATAAGTGTAGGCTCCAATACTCAACAATCTCTCACTTGGAGACTAACTTCATCATCTCTCGATCGGTAGCGACTTTCTATTCGGTCTCTTAACGAAGAATACCAATTGAAGTTGCACACAACTTCAGTTTCTCATTTGTCATAGCTTTCGTCAACATATCAGCTGGATTCTCACTCCCGGGAATCTTCTCAAGAGCTAATACTCCATCTTCTAAAGTATACCGGATGAAATGAAAACGAACCTGTATATGTTTTGTCCTTCCATGATAAACTGGATTCTTTTCCAAATGAATGACACTATGACTGTCTCATCGCAACATACTTCCCTCTGAGTCTTGACCCAATTCTCGCAAAAAGGGTTGTAACCACATCATCTCCTTAGCAGCCTCTGTCACAACAACATATGCTGCATCACAACTAGAAAGAGAAACAATCTTCATCAATTTTAAAACTCAATTGATTGCAATACCTCCTAGAGTATAAATGTACCATGTTGTGCTCTTCCTACTATCAACATCACCACCATTGTTAGCATCAACATATCCTTTCAAACTCACATTTGAATTTCGAAAATACAAAGCAAGACCCGTACTTCCTTTTAAGTATTGTAGTATCCACTTTACTGCTTCCCAATGTTGTCTACCCGTGTTGCTCATGAATCTGCTAACAACTCCCACTGCATGTGCTATGTCTGGCCTTGTACAAACCATCGCATACATAATACAACCAATGACAGAGGCATACGGAACAATGACCATGTAAATTTTCTCCTCTTCTGTTGAAGGCAACTAGTCTTTAGATAGTTTGAAGTGACTAGTTAAGGGAATAGTAACTGGTTTTGATCATACAAGTTGAACCTGCTAAGAACTTTTTCACATATTCTTCTTGTGAAAGCTTGAGAACTTCTTCATCCCTGAAAATTCTCATCCCAAGGATTTTTTTTTTCAACACCCAAATCCTTCATTGCAAACTTTTCAGACAACTCTTTCTTGAGCTTGTTAATCTCATACAAACTTGCTCCAGCAATCAACATGTCATTAACGTAGAGGAGCAAAATAATGTACGATTTATCAAATCTCTTGATATATCAACAATGATCAGCTTCACACCTAAGAAAATTGTTACTTTTCATGAAGCTATCAAACTTCTTGTACCATTGCCTTGGAGTCTGTTTCAAACTATACCAACTTTTCTAAAGCTTACATACAAGCTCATCTTTTCCTTTGATTTCAAATCCTTCTGGTTGTCGCATGTAAATATCTTCATCTAAATCACCTAATTTTCCATTAATTCTTTGTGGGCAGTGGTGTAGAAAGACGCTCCCGAGTCCAAAACCCATGAATCTATCGGGCTACCAACAAACAGAAGTAACGCGTCGGTGATAGTTTCTGTAACAACGTTGGCTGCGTCATTTTTATCATCACAGTTTCTCTTCGGTGCTTTACAGTTCCTCTTCAAATGACCATGTTTACCACAATTCCAGCACTCAAATGTCTGCCCAGACTTTGACGGACTCCTCTTGCTCCTCGACATAGATCTACTATTATCTCGATTGAAATTTTTATCATTACCTTTGCCCCTGTTTTCTATATTCAGAGCATAACCTTTGAACGTTTCACCAGAATCAATTTTACGAACCTCTTCAGTAAGAATACGACTTCTAACTTCAAAAATTTTCAATTTAGCATTTCCAACTAAATTACTAATTGCTGCCCTCATAGGTCTCAACTATTTGGTAAAGATTCTAACAAAATTAGGGCACTAACTTCATCCCCAAAATCAATCTAAATGGATAGCAATTGATTCACAATTGTATTGAATTCATTCAAATGAGTAGTGACAGAAGTACCATCAACCATTCTTAAGTAAAAGAGTTTATTCATTAAGTGTACCTTGTTGTTAGTAGATGATTTCTCATACATATCAGAAAGAACTTTCATCAGACCCATGGTGGTCTTATCCTTTGCTATATTGTGAACAATCGTCTTGGCTAGCGTCAATCGGAAAACTCCCAAAACTTGTCTATAAAGGAGTTTCCATTCAGCTTCATCCATCTTCTTTGGTTTCTCACTCAAAGAAAGATGGAGCTTCTTTCCATATAGATAATCTTCAATCTGCATTCTCTAGAAGGCATTATCTGTCCCATTGAATCTTCCAATCTCATGTCATATATTTCTCTCGCTTGTCATCGTTTTCAATGCTCAGATCTAGCTTAACTGCTCTAATACCAGTTGTTAGGATTTGTATCTCCAAAATCCGGCCTGCTTGAAATGATCTGTAAAAACACTCGAGAAATAAAAACACAAGAAGACACAAATTTATAGTGGTTCACTCAAATTGAGTTACGTCCACTTCAACCGCAACCAGATTTCACTATGAAGAAGAAGAAGGAATATAGAGTTTTTGCCTCATACTTTATCTCTCTAGAATTATGTCTAGTTTTTGTAAACTCATAATAATCACATATTTATAAGGTAAACATGCATGTAATAAACCTAAATAACTCTTGGTCAGGCCCAAGCCCAAAACCAAATACAAACCCAATAAACTCTAATTAACAATGTAGAGTTTATTATAAGTGTAGGCTCCATAACTCAACACCATTCTCTGCTCAAAACTCCTGACAAGGTTCAAATACTTTAGTTGGTGTAAATCAATTAGGTTAGCCCAGAAAGCTAAAATTAAATTAGGGTTTTTGGATGATTCATGTCCTATACCAAAAAATGAAGCTGATGCAAAACAATGGAAGATAGTTCATGCAATGGTCCATTCTTTGATCATGATTTTAATATCAAGTGAGATACAATAAATTTTCAAGAAACTGAAATAACTCAAGAGCTATGGACTGAAATCAAATGGCATTATGAAAATAACAAAAACCCTAGAAGATTTGGGGTAAAAAAAATCATAAATATGAAACATAGTTCCCTAACTCTAGAAAGGTATTACTCCAATATCAAACTTTTATGAGATGAGTCAAAATGGATAAAATCATCATTCCACTATCAAGATAAAAGATGTTGGGATTATACTGCTCAAAATGATGAAGATGACAAGTTGCTTCAATTTCTGATAGGACTCAATGATCGTTATGAGCACATCATTGATAAAATCCTTGTTGATGATCCATCTCCTACAATTTACAAAGCATATATTATGCTTTTGTATGTTGAAATGAAACGAGAAATTGATGAAAATAAAACTAAGAGTTTCAGTGCTCTCCATAAAAGAAATGAAGAGAATAAATGTCTTGACTTTGATAAATATGTGAATCTTATTGTTGAAAAAATAATGGTTACTGGTCAAATAAGGAACAATAAGGTTAGAGAAGACAAAGGAAAAATTTCTCAAATCCTTAGAAAAATACAGTTTGCAAATATTGTGGATTAAAGGAGCATATTCAAGAAGGTTGTTTCAAATTTATTAATTATCCAGAATTGTTTAAGCAATCAAAAGACTAAAGGAATAAAAAATTTGTTAATGTTGTCAACACTCTGTATGATGTCAACAACAACCCTGCCAATGTAACTGCTGATGAATTTAAACTGTTCTGACCGTTCATAAAAATATAAAAAAATGAAAGAAGCAACTTGGAATTTCAGGTCGGTAAACATTCTAGCATTGCTTTACATTTTAGTATGAATCTTAATCAGGTTGAAAATTGTAGTATAACTTGAATTATTGATTATGGAGCTAGTAATCATATTTGCAATAATAGAAAACTTATGAGTAATATTCATATAATTTCTAAACCATTAGAATTATTTTTACCAGATGACAGTAAAAATGAAATTAAAGAAATAGGTACAGTTGTTTTAAATAAACATTTGCACCTCAAAAATGGTATGCTTTCTTCAGATTTTAAATACAACCTTATATTTATTGCACAATTATTAGAATCAGATAACATTAAATGTTATTTTTTTTCCTACATATTGTGTTTTGCAGGACCTTGAGAAAGATTTTATTTTGGGAAAAGACCTTGAGAAAGATTTAAAATTAGGAAAGTGGATTAGGGTTAATAACTTGTATTAATATTTTGAAAATGATCTGGATGATTTCAATGGTGATCCTTTTTTCAATACAAAAACCAATCATTCCTTTTGTAAGCAATGGAGTATGACAACTTCTATTAATGCAAATGAAAAACTTTCATTTTGTAAACTTTGTAATGAGCCGTCTATTACTATTATCAATGAAAAGTTTTCATTTTCAGTTCAAGTTGATTGTAATACATTGCATCAAAAACTATGTCATCCTTCTCATAAGATTTTACAAAAAAATCCAAATATAAAACATGAGCTTAAACATTGTAAAGTTTTCTCTCTCTCTAAAATTACTAGATCACTCTTTTATACTAGTCAATCCAAAACTAACACAAATTTTGAAATAATTCACATTGATTTATAAGGACCATATAAAGAGTCTTCAATTATTAATACTCCATATATGTTAACCATTGTAGACGATTTTAGTAAAGTTCATGGAATTTTATTTTTTTCTGATAAAATAGTAGTTTTTAGTAAAATTAAATCAATTTTTTAATAAGGTTAAAACTAGGTATGGAAAATATGTTAAGATTAATTATATGATAATGGATCTGAATTTATTAATTCAAAATGTTTTGAACTTTTTTCTCATATTGACATTCAATATCAAATTTCATGTGCTTACACTACACAACAAAATAGAGTTGTGGAGCGTATACATAGACACCTTACTCAAATGGGAAGATCCATAATGTTTCAATCAAAATTGCCTATTAAATTTTGACCATTTTCTCTATTAATTGCTAGTCATCTCATTAATAAGTTACCTAATAGAGTTCTCAATTGGAAAACACAATTTTCATTACTTACCAACAAAGATGTTGACTATAGTTATATGTGAACATTTAGTTGTATTTGTTACCTAACAAATATTCAACCTTATAAAGGTAAATTTGAACCTAGAGGTAAAAAATATATTTTTTTAGTATATCCTCTTGATACAAAATGTTATATAATATATGAAATGCATTCACAAAAAAATTGTAACTTTCAGAGATGTTCATATTTTTTAGAATATCTTTCCATTTGCTCAATCTGGAGTTTTAAATTACAAGATAACTTGGATTCTCCAAGACAATTCTTTAATAATAATGAGAATTCACCTTGTATTATTCTTACAAGTTTGATACTTTTGATGAAATTTGACTTGATGCCTCTATGTAAACTCAATTTAATATTCCTAATATTAATCTGTCTATTCAAGAACATGTTCAACTAACTAGTTTTGTTTCTAAAAAAAGAACAAGATATCGAAATAAGCCTCACTAGTTTGATGACTATATGATTAATCATACCATGGCTACACAAAACACAAATTATATGCTTCCACTTACATTTCCTTTTATTTCTAATTGCACGGATACAATTCATAAATATTTTCTATCTAACATTTCAAATTTTTGTGAACCACAAACATACAAAGAATCATCTTATAATTTTGATTAGTTCAAAGTTATGAATGATGAAATTTGAGTCTTAAAAGACATTAAGACTTGGGAAATTACCACTCTTCCACATGGTAAAAAAGACAATTGACAGTAAGTGGATTTATAAAACAAAATTAAATCAGGATGGTGCAATCGACAAATTTAAAGCTCGGTTAGTTGCAAAAGCATGTAATCAAATAAATGGCACTGATTTTCATCAAAGTTTTGCTCCGACTTTTAAATAATATTACTTGTTTAAGTTTTGTTCAATCATCTCATGATCACTGTTTGTTCTTAAAAAAATGAACTCTACTTTATTGTGGTATTGATTTATGTTAATGATGTTTTAATGGCTGGTAATAGTCTCGATGAAATCTCTAAAACTAAAGCATTCTTTCACTCTAAATTTCTCATTAAAGATTTTAAGGGAGAAAAGTACTTCATTTATTAAAGATTTTAAGGGAGAAAAGTACTTCATTTATATATATATATATATATATATGAATGTTAAAAGTTTTGTCATATATATATATATATATATATATATATATATATATATATATATATATATATATATATATATATATATATATATATATATATATATATATATATGTTAAAAGTCCTTAATATGTATAGTCCTATAAAATGAAGTTGTAATCATATCTTAAGAGTTGGTTATTGTAAATCCATCTCCAAACTATATAGTTTTTTCTAACAAAATAATAAAATTGCACCAACCAATAAAATTTACAAAAACCTTCCTTAGTTCATTTACTAAATATAAACCCTAATTGTTTAATAAACGCATTCAAGAATCAGAATAAGAGATCTATAAACAACTCTATAAACAAATCTTTTGTTGTTTTTACAAAGAGATCAGAACATAAAATCTAAAGTAATTTGTGAAAGAATATTTTTTTTTGAATTTTTAGGTTATTTTAAGAATTTTTATTTAAAATCCAATCATTACTTCATCTATTTAATTATATATTTTATTTATTAAAATATAAAAAATTATTATTTATTATCCTAAAAAAGAAGAGGGAAAAAATATTATAATCTGTTTTTGTATTTTAAACTAAAAAAACTGATAATAATTTCAGAAAATATTTAATAAAATCCAAGAAAATCACTTAATAAAATAAGTTTCTAATGTCATTCTTGTCTATTCATGATTTTTCGTGGTGTATACAGAAAAAATAAAGTTAAATTGTGCGAATATATATTATATTTGTTGGGAGACTATGACTCAACCTCAACCAGTGCGTTATCAGATTAAACTTTTTTTTTCTTTATCTGTAA
>NC_061862.1:106079258-106234258 GCF_907164915.1 Impatiens glandulifera | reverse complement strand
GTAAATTTGTCGGTTGTTAATTAAAAGTTAATACAGAAAGATTTACTATATCTTCTGGCATTGACCCTTTAAATCGGGTTTTTGGTAGAAACCCTCCTCTACGCACTCTCTTTCTTCTCTCTGCTGAAACCCTCACCGCGTTCAGTCATCGTTCGCTTCCTCCAGCCAAAGATCAATGTCGTCGTCGTCCTCTAGCCGCAGATCTACGCCATCGCCGCCCAACCACCGAAGGAAGGAAGGAGAATATCGTCCCAGCTGTCTCTCTTACCTCCCAAAACTTCCCAGCGAACTCTTCCTGGCATGTCTTCTCCTTTATCTCCTAATCACTCGATTCATTGTCGTCTTGTTCTCATGTTGCTTGAAATTACACAACCATTCAAACTATTTAGACATTGTGTTAATTAGTTTGAATCATAATTTATATTTGATTTTGACCTTGTGTTAATTAATTGAGAACAATGTGTTAAGTAGTTTTGAGTAAGATTAGTGTAGTAAACACAAACAACATCTTTGAACGATCTCTGAACGAATTATATAATTGATAACCTTGATTTGTTGTTATGTTATTGGTGTTATGTTATTACAGACCTTTTCATAAACTTTGATTCATTCTCGATTAGTTTGGTTATAAGTTCGGTCTATTTTAATAAATAAAGCATTAGAATATGATATAATGATAGAAACATATAACAGGATGATGAATTTTGATGTAAAACTAGAATTAAAAAAAATGCTAAATAAAAAAAGGAAAGAGAATAGAAATGAAACAAGTGTTTGTACTACAAATCTAATTTAAGGTTAGTATGGATCAATGGTTGAAGATTAATTAATAGATTGATTCATATTCACACTAATTTTAGTACAACCATTGATAGAATTTATGTATGAATTGCATGAATTGCATAATCGTAGATAAATCTAATTTATTACAAATCTAATTTAGGGTTAATTTGTTTGAATTGCATAATCGTAGATAAAATCTCTCTTGGTAACTGATTTCCACATTTTTTAAATATTTTAGCACAATCGTTGATCACTAGAAAAAATTGAGTTTTAAGGAGAGCAAAATCCCTCAAAGAAATAAAAATGCTTTCGGTAATAGTGTTCACCGAGTGCGATAAATGCTCAACATGTTAATGTAAAATCCTCTTTTTGTAAAGGTAAAGTTAAGTTATCCACTTCTAGATGTTTAAGGACTTGTTTATGGATTTTATCATATGCTAAGTTTTTTCCATCTTATTAGAATGATGAAAATACCCAAAAAAAACTTGGATGAACTTACGTCGAGATCATCTAAAATATGAGGAATGAGTGAACCACTTCCTAGATTTTGTAGTGAGTAGTACAAGACGACAAAAAGTGAAATGTCCTTGCGTGAAAATCTTGAATACAACTTTTAAGGATATAGTCGATGTGAAGACTCACCACATCGTTTATGGAATAAATCTGAATTATGAATTCTGGTATTGTCATGAAGAAAAGAAGAGTACAATTAACGTGGTTTATGATCATGATGATGACGATGATCATGACGGTGACTCGAATGATGGGGTGCCGGAAGTCACAAGTACACCATTGGACTTTAATAATGAAGAACAATATATGCAATATTTTATACACGATATATTCTGCAACGTTAATGATGACCCAAGAAACCATTAACTAGTCAAAGATGCATATAAATTGCTTGATGATTCTAAACGGCCTTTATATAAAGGTGCACGAATAACAAAATCATCAGCATTATTGAAACTCTTTCACATAAAAAATGTTGATCAATGGACACACGCTTCATTCGATATGTTATTGCGTCTACTTAAAGAGGTCATATTATCGATGGACGCTCAATTGTCAAACTCATACTACAAATTTAAGAAGTTCATTACAGATATTGGGTTTAAGTATGAGAAAATAGATACATATAAGAACAATTGTATGATATTTGAGAAGGACGAAAAAAATTCGAAGTCTTGCAAAGTTTAGGCCTTTCTAGATGGAAAGTCGACCAAACAAGTAGGGTAGTTCAGAAGAAACAAAATGGAAAATTTATGCCCACTAAAGTGTTAAGATATTTTCCCCTAATACCAATACTGTAGAGGCTATACATGTGCTCTAAGACCGCTCCAATGATGAGATGGCATTAGGAAATAGAGTTGAAGGTGATATGTTGAGACATTCGGCTGATTCATACACTTGGAAAACGTTTGATGAGAGGTATAAGGACTTCACATCAGTCTCCCATAGCGTGAGACTTGGTTTATCAAGAGATGGGTTCCAACCCTTTGCAAATGGAAAAACTCATACAATATTTGACTGATTATTCTAATTTCTTATAACGTGTCACCCACTCTTTATATGGATTCTAGCAATTTCATTCTATCTATGTTAATTTCAAGCCCAAAGAGTCCGGGAGATGCAATTGACATATTTCTCTAGCCATTGATCGAAGAGTTTTCTGAACTATGGCATTGTTGTGTGAGAACATTTGATGCACACACCTCACAATCCTTTAACATGCGAACAACATTGTTATGGACCATTAACGACTTCCCAGCGTACAGAAACTTGTTCGTATGGAGTATAAAAGGAATAATCGATTGTCCTTATTGTAACTGTGACACTATATCTCTTCAATTGAGTAATGGGCAGAAACGATGGTATATGGGTCACATGCGCTTCCTTTTACCAAACCACAAATACATGAGGGAATAAATAGTTGTTTGATGGTCGAACAGATTATAGAGAGCCCTTGAAAATGTTAACGGGGCAAGAAATTTACGAGCAAGAACGAGACCTAAAAGGCACAATATAATCTCGACAAGAATATCGAGTTTGCGAGAAGGCCCCAAGGATCGAGGGTGCCACTAATCTTCAGAGATGTGGATGGGAGGCTAGATGGTGATGTTAGGCATATGTGGTCTAGGCATGTGGGGTCGATGGTGCAGGACCCCACACACATCTCGCATCGCCAGCTAAAGTGAAGGGCCTTGAGTACCGAACAATTGGATTCATTATGGCGTGCTATGACTGTGAGAAATTGAACCTACATTTAATTAACATTCAAATGGAATTTATAACATTTTCTGATTTTTATTTTTCAAGATCCATTTGAGAGTACATATATCTCTATAGATACATATATCTTATCATTCAAGGATTTCATTATTAAGGGCATCCTTCAAATACCATTCTTGTATCCTTAAATTCGCACCACCTTTCTCTCAATCCATCTAATTCAAATTCATATATTTCATCATATTTTATCATTCAAAGATTCTATTATGGCATTCAAACCACCATTTTTTCAACCTCAAATTCCCACCACCATTCCCCCTAATTCGAATTCTCATTATTAACATTACCCTCAAATTCACATAATCATTCTTTCAATCTCTTAAATATGCACCCGCATATACGAACATGTTAAATTAAATTAAATAAAAATAAAAGAATTAATTAAAAGGGAAATAATTAATTAAGTTGAACTAAGAAAAATGCATCAATGGATTAAAATGAACTTAGGACAATAAAACTAAGTTTAATCAATACGACATTATTTTGATAATATGTTATTAAATGAATAAAACTAAGTTATGCAATTGTTTAAATGCGCAGGTACAACTCATGAGGCGTTGGCAGTTAAGCTGACGTCAGTAGAGCTGAAGATGCATTGGCAGTAGGGTTGCCAACAACATAGTTGTCTTCAGCATGCTAACAGAAGTCTTGCTTCAGCAACAGTCTGAAGAAACGCTAATAGCAGCCTTCCTTCAGCAGCAGTCTGAAGAAGTGCTAACAGCAGCTTTGCTTCAAAAGCAGTCTGAAGAAGCGCTAACAGCAGCCTTGCTTCAACAGTAGTCTGAAAAAGTGCTGGTAGCAGCCTTGCTTCAGTAACAGTCTGAAGAAGCGATGGCAGAAGCTTTGCTTCAGTAGTAGTCTGAAGAAGCGTTGGAAGCCATCTAATGTAGCGAACAGTACGTAGTGTTGCGCCAACAACTATGTTCGTTATCAGCAAACTGCCAAGTCAGCTTAATACGTCAAACGTATATATGCCACGTATCTACAAATTTAATTTGACCGTTGATATGCTTCAAATATAAAAAGGACGTCAAAGGACAATGGTGAATCCTTGGATCTCTGGATGGCGAATCCCTGAATAATTGAACTCTCGGTACGATGAATTCTCCTAATAAATTCACATATCCAAGAATTAGATTCGACCGTTGCTACGCATCAATATAAAAGAGCAACATAATTCAACGACGTAGTTAGATTTTAGAGTTTGCATCGGCTTCTGCAATTCAAAATCTTTGAACTCACGATCTTGATTCTCTTGCTTACTCTCTTTCTCTAACTGTTAAGCATACATTGTATAAGTAGAGAAATAATTTACTGTATTACCTGAGAGTATTATCAGTGTTGTAAGTTGAACAGAACATTGTTTGTACAATAGTGAGTGATAGCTAGGAGTTTAGAATAGGCAGTTATTTAGTCTTGAGTTCTTATTGGGTTTGTGTAGACGCTATACAAATCAAAGTTTTCTAGTGGAATCCTTCTGAAAACAGAAGAAGTGGTGACGTAGGATTTTTATCCCCGAACATCCATACAACTCTTGTGTTATTTCCTTACTACATCTCTTAGTCCGCAATCTGCCGCTTCAAATCTAGCACGCATTTCCGCACTTGAATCCGTTCAAGAGCTTGCGACGATTTGTCGAAAAATATAAACATATTTTATATCTCTAACGGGATTAAAATTGCATTGAAAATAAATATTAGTTCAACAATATTCAACCCCGTCTATTGTTGAAGTCGATCATAACACAACATTTTATCATTTTAATTTGTATAATATAAATTCTAAAATTTGCACCAAGTGAGATTTAACCTTAATAGTTTAAAATATTAATCATTTAATCATTAGAACATTTGTGATTGTTGAGTTTAATTTATATAATTGTATACATATATTTAATCATTTTAATGAATAAAAAATAAATAAAATAATTATAGATATAATAGATACGTAGAGGAAATATTTAAAAATTAGTAATTTTTAATAAATTATTTAGAAATTTAGATTAAAATATTTTTCAAATATAATATATAATTATATATATATATATATATATATTATAAAATAATTAATACATATAAAATTATTAATATATATAATTTATTTTAAAAAATTAAATTAAGAAGAAAAATAAAATAATATATATATAATAAATATGGAGATAATTAAAATTATTTTAATCTAAATTAAAATATATTAAATATTAATTTAATAAATATGGAGAGAGGGAAATATATTAATAAAACCAGAATAAATAATTAAATCAGATTAATTTAATTTTTAGATAGATTGTTATATATATATAATATATATATATATATATATTATAAAATAATTAATAAAAATAAATATATATATATATAATTATTTATTTATTTATTAGAAAAAAATATAAAATATAATTAAAAGAAGAAACCAATCAATTTATTTTTGTCTAAAATAAAATATTCAAATTACTCACCACTGAACTAGTTGATCCTCCTAAATATAAATATAGGAATTTAGTGTTTATATATATATATATATAATAAAATAATATTATTTATTTATAAAATAATTTATTATTAAAGTTTAATTATGGAATTAAAATTTTAAAAAATATTATTTATATATAAAATAAAATAATATATAATTAAATGAGTTATATATATATATATATATAATTTATATATTATAAAATAATTAATTAAAATAAAATATATATATATATATAATTATTTATTTATTGAAAAAAATATATAAAATATAATTAGAAGAAGAAACCAATCCATTTATTTTGTCTAAAATAAAATATTCAAATTACTAACAACTGAATTAGTTAATCCTCCCAAATATAGGAATTTGGTGAGAGAATTTGGTGAGGGAATGATTTGGTATAATTTTATTCGCTGGAAAAATTAAATAATTTCTCTTTCTTCTCTATTTCCTCCCACTTTACCTTTTTTAACCAATGACCAAGTCATTCCCTCACCAAATTCCCTCTCTCTATCACTCCTATATATATATATATATATATATATATATATATATATATATATATATATATATATATATATATATATATATATATATATATATATATATATATATATATATATATATATATATATATATATATATATATATATATATATATATATATATATATATATATATATATATATATATATAAGGGAATGATGTAACGCAATTTGATTAGTTAAAAAAATAACAAAATTTTTCTCTCTCCTCACTTTTATCCTTTTTCAACCAGTGATACAATGACACATCATTCTTTCCCCAATTCCCTCCTTCAAATTCCCTCTCTCTATCACTTCTAATATATATATATAATAATAATAAAATAGTATTTATTTATAAAATAAAATAATTTATTATAATTTTAATTATGAAATTAAGATTTAAAAAAAATATTATTTATATATAAAATAAAATGATATATAATTAAATAAGTTAATTATGGAGTTAAGATTTTAAAGAATATATTATTTATTTATATATTAAAAGTTTATAATTAAAATTTTAATTAAGGAAGAAGTTTTGAACTATCTATTGGGATTTTTGTAATTCCAATAGTTTTGTCAGTGGTTTTTTTTAAACACACCACATGAAATATGATACATTAATGTAGGCAGTTAGGTATATTTAACCAATTCAATTTCACTGAAATTCTTGAAATAGTTATCTAAATGAATTTGTTTTCTTTAATTTATTATTATTAAATATTCTAATATTATATTATATAACAAATTTAAATATATTTATATATTTTTGAAGTTTTGAAATATATATACTATAGATATATAATTAGTTTTAAAAAATGTGCAAAAATTATATAATTTTAAAACATATTTATTAAATTTTAATTTATGTATTATATAATAAAAATATATCTATAATTTTCTAAAAATAGGTATTAATCAATAATTTAATTCAGATTTTTCTGTGACAATGTTTTGTTTATTTGAGATAACTATTAATTTTATTCAAAATTTTAAATTGTTTAATCCTTTATTAGACCTCTCTCCATTTTATTAGACCTAATTTTATACCTTCTTATAAATTCCCAGAGTGAAAGAGAAAAAAAAATATGAAGGAGATGAAGAAACTGGAACTGGGAGGGATTCGTTTCTTCAAGTGGAACCAAATACTCTGCCATGATTTAAACTTCATACCGAGCATTCTGGTTTTCCACGTTCATAGCTCCTTCGGAAATTTCGATCCCTTTCATGCTTGGGAAATCTACATCAAAGATGCCGTTGAATTCTTCACGGACTTAGAATTTGCAAAAGAGTGTCTCAATCTCACAACCAAAGATTCTGGCTTGTTCAATGATGAAACCATAACTGGCTTCATAGATAAAGTCTTAACTTCTCTCTTTGCTTGCTTCAAGTTCGACTCAAATTCTTTTCCCAACAAGGGAAACCAAGTTCCTGTTATTGTAATAGAATTGTGTTCGAGCGAGGCAGAACCAGATAATCAAGTTCTTTTTATTGACGAGCCATTTTATTTTGCAAAACTTGTAGATATTTGTTCGGTATTGATTGATTTCTTACGCGATAATGAGATCAATTCGTCAAAAGAGAATAATAAAGAGAATAAATTCGGGTTTACTCATATTCAACCAATGTTAAAGGAAAAGGTACTAAGTGATGTTAACTATGAAGAGGATAATATATGTTCAATATGTTTTGAGATGTATAAAAGTGGAGATGTGATTGTTCTTACACCTTGCTCGCACAAATTTCATCGTGATTGTGTTTTCAAGTGGATGATAATAGGGGATTGTTGCCCCTTGTGTAGGTTAGATTGCAAGAGAAAAGTTGATTTTTAGATCTAATTTAGAGTAAAAAGAACAGAGATTAATTCAAGTAGAATAATGTTTTATCAAAGTATATCCAAATTTTCTTCAAAATCTTGAGTATGAATTTATTTATACAAAATTACTATTGATTAAAAATATATTATAATTTCTGTTTTATTTATTATAAATTATTATTTGTGGGAAAGTAATTATGTTTGTAGATATGGCATACTCATACTTACAGTTATTCACTTATTCACAAGTTATTCACTTATTCATAGTCAATTTTAAACATGTGATTTATATGAAAAAACACTTTAGAAAATAAATATTTACTAATTGACTTTTAATAGTATTAATATTATAATATTATATATTTTTAATTTTAATTTTAATTTTTTTAAATACAAAATATATTTTAAAATAAGGTAAAACTCTTACTCAGTCAAACTTGGTTTATTTGGCTAGTCCTAAAAGATTTTTTTGGTTTAAAATTAGTTTTTTCCCTCTCCTTCTCTTCATTCCTTCAATTTTTTCAATTATTTCATTCATATATTTAAAATATCATTTTACCCTTACCAATTTTTCTAAATTTTAAATTATTAAACTCTATTACTCAATAATTTTAATAATTTTAGTAGAGACTTAAATGTCTCAAAACTTATTCTACCAAAATAAACTTATCCATATTTCATACAAGTTTTATGTTACTTTAATCAAAATAAACCTGGTGTTTGAGGAAGTGGTTATTTGGATAAATCCTGGGTTTTGTCCAAATAACCCTTGTATGATGGAATTGATAAAAAACCAAGTTTTTTAAAATTTATACCAATTTTACCCTTTCTATATATATATATATATATATAATATATTTTGTAAATGACATAATTTAATTTATATGAAATTAAATAAAATTTTAAAATATAATAAAATAAATATTAAAAAACTTTAAATATTTTAATATTATTATTAATAAAAAAACTCTATTTATTTATATATTATAATTAATAATACTTTTTTTAAATAAAATAATTTTATTTATATTAAATTAAATTTTGAAATATAATAAAATAAATATTAAAAAACTATACATATATTAATATTAACTTTTATTAATAAAAAATAAAATTTTAATATATATATATATATTATAATTAATAATACTTTTTTTAAATGAAATAATTTAATTTCTATTAAATTAAATTTTAAAATATAATAAAATAAATATTAAAAACTATACATATATTAGTATTAACTTTTATTAATATAAAAATAAAATTTTAAATAAATATTAATTTTATAAATTATTACTATTAAAATTTAAATATTATATGAGATAATATAATATGTTATAGTTTTATTTATATTATAAATTTATTTTAATTATTATAATTAATTAAAAAAAATTAAATAAAATAGTTTTAGTGGTCTATAATTATAATTTAAATGTCATTTAATTTTATTGTTATTATTTTCTTAAATTACATTATAATATTTTGATTTTATTAAATTAAAAAAAATATTAACTTAAATTAATTAATATATTTATTTAGAATGAGTTTATATATATAAAAATAGAATAAATTTCTTTATAAATATTTAATTTATATGAGATATATTTATAAATTAATTAATATATGTTATTCAAATATATTAACTTTATTTTTTAGTATAATTATTTATTTATTTGAATTATTTAAATTTTAATAGGGTATGTTATAATTGAATTTATATTGTGATTTTATTTATATTTGAGATAATTAATAAAATTATTTAAGATGAAATAATTTTATAATTTAATTTATATTAAAATAATTAAAATATAAATAAATATTATATATATTAAAATAATTTTTTATTAATATAAAAATAAATATTTAAGTAGAGGGTAATTTGGGTATTTTAATTTATAAAATTATTGATTTGATTGATGATGGGAAGGTTGGGTTTTGGGATAAAACCTGGGTTTTATCCCAAAAACCCAAAGATCAAACGAGGCCTTATTCTCATTAAAACTTATAAAAGAAGATGTCAAATTTTAAGGGAACTATATACAAAATTTAAGTATTTATTTATTCTCATTAAAACTTATAAAAGAAGATGTCATTTTTTAAGGGGGCTATAAACATAATTTAAGTTATTTTTGAGGATGGAAGGAGAAAAAGTCATTGGATGTAAAAAAAAAAAGTGAGGAAAGAAAATAAATAAAATATAATTTCAGCCAACTAAATTATTAAGTGATTCACTTTATCTTTATCTTTATCTTTATCTTGATGGTGATGATTTTTTATTTTGAGAAATAAATTTAGTGACATAAAGAAGAGATACTATGTTTTCTGGATTATGGTTATTTAAATATTTTAAAAAATAATAATTTGTTTAAAAAATCTATATAGATTATGATTTTTTCTTCATAATTATATATACATATATATGCTGCTTGCATTTCACTTGATGAGAATTGATTACTGTTAAATAATTAATAGAATTATTTATTTAAAATTAATTGTAATTATTTTAAATGTTAATTTCAATTTTTATTTAATATATAAATGTTAAATATATTATTCTTATAATCAAAATAACAATTTAGCTTAAATCTGACTTACTAATTTAAACTTAAGATATTAATTAAAGAATAACCAATATAATATTTATCTATTAAATAAAAATTGACTTTAAAAATTAACAAATATTAATAATTGTCTAAAAATAATTATTAAAATATTATATTTGATAAAATAAAATAATATTTTTTTTTGAAAAAATAAAATAAGAATAACAAATTTGAAGCCTACAACAATCATTTTTTTTTAGTAACAACTAACATACATTTGATTTGTAACAACTAAACATATCATTATTTCTTTTAATAACAAGAAATTGATCCACTGAATTGGTGAAAAATGTAAACCATGAATTAATTAATTACTAATAAATAGATCTCCATATGTATTAATAATGCTTCATATTCACTTAAATGTAACAAATACTATTGTCCCAATAAAAAGAAAAGAAAAACCGATTAAATGTGCTAAATTGAGTTCAAAATATCGCTTCTGAGTCATCTGCAAAACAAAATACAAATCAGTCCGATCTTTATCGGTCTCGCATGAAAATTTTTGGAATAAGAAATACTTTTTTTTTTCAGGCTTCTTCCTTCATGCAATTCCTTCCAAATTAGTTTTACAAAAGGCCAAATATTAGCTCAGGTGAGGAGTGAAGAAGATTATTGCTAATTTAGAAGAAACTTTTGTCAAGTGTAGATTTCCCTGAAATAACTATCATAGGATTAATAACATATCAAATTCATTTAATGAGAACAAAAAACAAAGTTTACATTATTTGAAGGTGACATAACTAATTGTTTTTCATTGAAAGATAAATAGACGAAGGAGAAAACTATGGGATTTACCACTTTCTATTTGTTATTAAGTTTGATGTTAGTATGTAGTTTTAGATTTTTATTGATTTTTTTTAAACATGTAACTACACTTTGGTGAAGTTTGTGAAGTTTGTTTCACTTCTTTACAATATAAATAAAAGTTAAGCAAGCACATTTGAGTGCAGAGCCGGCGGTAGGTCCGGTAAGCCTACGGGTTAGGACAGCCCACTCCCAAAACAATCCATTTAATAATAAAAAAAATAATTTTAATTAAATTTATTAAATTTTTAATATAATAGTGTAGCCTACTGGTTTAAAAAGGAAAAAAAAAACAGCATTTTATAAATCTCAGAGTATAAACAAAAAGTTTTACGTTTAACTAGATAATGATTGATTACTATTAAATAATTAATTAAATTATTTATCTAAAATTAATTATAATTATTTTCAATGTTAATTTCAATTTTTGTGTAATATATAAATATTAAATATATATTATTCTTATAATCAAAATAATAATTTAGCTTAAATCTGACTTACTAATTCATGTTTAAGATATTAATTACAGAATAACAAATATAATATTTATCTATTAAATAAAAATTGACTCAAAAAAACAAATTTTATCAATTGTCTAAAAATAATTATACGGTTCTATTGAAAAAAAGTTTAAAATATCAAAATTGGTAAGCATTTAATTTACCTAAGTTTGAATGTATTTAACATTTTTTTTATCAAATCTTTTAATTGATCTTTTCCAATTATCATACATATTTGTCAAAATAATAGTAATATAAAAACAAGATGACATATTAAAATATTATAAAAGTACTTAAAACCTAATAAAAACTCTACCCTGCATATATTATCATTTATGGTGTGTTTGATAGGAGGGAATTGGAGAGGGAATTGGAGAGGGAAAGGGAATTGGAATTGGAATTGGAATTGGAATTGGAATTGGAATTGGAATTGGAATTGGAATTGGAATTGGAATTGGAATTGGAATTGGAATTGGAATTGGAATTGGAATTGGAATTGGAATTGGAATTGGAATTGGAATTGGAATTGGAATTGGAATTGGAATTGGAATTGGAATTGAAATTGAAATTCTAATTCTAATTCCATTTCCATGAGAATTGGCAATGAATTACAATTCAATTCCTATGTTTGGAAAAATTATAGAATTGTAATTCAATTCAAATTCTTATGTTTGGGAAAATGATAGAATTGTAATTCAATTCTAATTCCTATGTTTGTAAAATAAAATATCGGTTCAAAATTTTAACTTTTTAAATATGTTTTCACGTTTTTGACACGTTTAATACGTTTTTGACATGTTTAACACGTTTTTGACATGTTTAACACATTTTTACACGTTTTTTGCACGTTCAAACACGTTTTTGACATGTTTAACACATTTTCACACTTAAAACACATTTTCACATGTTTAACATGTTTTTCACACGATAAACATGTTTTTCACGTTTTCCACACGTTTTTCACGTTTTCACACGTTTTTTACACGTTTTAACACATTTTTCACGTTTTCACACATTTTTCATATTTTACACACGTTTTAACACGTTTTTTTTTATGTTTTTCATACGTTTTTCACACGTTTTAACAAGTTTAACACGTTTTTCACATTTTTCACATGTTTTAACAAGTTTAACACGTTTTTCACGTTTTTGGCACGTTTTTAACATGTTTAATACATTTTTCACACGTTTAACATGTTTTTCACTTTTTTCATACGTTTAATACGTTTTTGGCATGTCTAACACGTTTTACATATTTTTGACACGTTTAACACGTTTTTTCACGTTTTGGCACATTTAACACGTTTTTCACACTATTTTCACATTTAACATGTTTTTCACACGTTTAACATGTTTTTCACGTTTTTGGCACATTAAACACATTTTTAGCATGTCTAACACGTTTTACACATATTTGACATGTTTAACACGTTTAACATGTTTTTCACGTTTTGACAAGTTTAACATGTTTTCACACATTTTTCAGGTTTTCCACACGTTTTAACATGTTTTTCACATTTTCTCACATTCTTCACGTTTTTAACACGTTTTTCACGTTTTTGGCACATTTAACACATTTTTGACATTTTTCATACATCTAACATATTTTTCACACGTTTTGATAGGTTTAAAATGTGTTAAACATGTCAAAAACGTAAAAACGTGTTAAACGTATCAAAAATGTGTTAAAAATGCCAAATAAGTGAAAAACTTATTAAACGTGCCAAAACGTGAAAAACATGTTAAACATGTTAAAAACGTGTTAAATGTGTTAAAAATGTGTCAAAGGTTTCAAAAACGTAAAAAACATGTGAAATGTGTCAACAACGTGTTAAACGTATTTAATGTGTTAAAAACGTTTTAAACGTGTTAAAAACATGAAAACGTGTTAAACATTCCAAACATGTGAAAGATTTGTTAAACATGCCAAAATGTGAAAAACGTGTTAAACGTGTCAAAAATGAGGTAAATGTGTCAAAAACGTAAAAAAATGTGTTAAAGGTGTCAAAAACGTAAAATCCCATTAAACGTATCAAAAACGTAAAAACATGTTAAATGTATCAAAATGAGGTAAATGTGTGAAGAGCGTAAAAAAATGTGTTAAATGTGTCAAAAACGTAAACAAATGTGTTAAATGTGTCAAAAACGTAAAAAAACGTGTTAAATGTGTCAAAAACGTGAAAATGTGTTAAACATGTCAAAAACATGTTAAATATGTAAAAAACTTGTTAAACGTGCCAAAACGTGCAAAATTTTCCAAAATGTAAAAAACGTATTGAACGTTTTAAAAACGTGAAAATCATGTTAAACGTGTCAAAAACGTGTCAAGGACATGTTAAACGTGTCAAGGACGTGAAAAACGTGTTAAATGTGTCAAAAATGTGTTAAACGTGTCAAAAACGTGTTAAATATGTCAAAACGTGTTAAACATGTCAAAAACGTGTTAAACGTGCCAAAAACGTGTTAAACATGTTAAAAACGTGAAAATCATGTTAAACGTGAAACTCATGTTAAACGTAAAAATCATGTTAAACGTGTTAAACGTGTCAAGAACGTGTTAAACGTGTTAAGGATGTGAAAAACGTGTTAAATGTGTCAAAACGTGTTAAACATGTCACGAACGTGAAAAACGTGTTAAGTGTGTCAAAACGTGTTAAACGTGTCAAAAACGTGTTAAACGTGTCAAAAACGTGTTAAACGTGTCAAAAACGTGTTAAATGTGTTAAAAACGTAAAAATCTTATTAAACGTGTCAAAAACGTGTTAGACGTGTCAAGGACGTGTTAAACGTGTCAAGGACGTGAAAAACGTGTTAAATGTGTCAAAACGTGTTAAATGTGTTAAGGACATGAAAAACATGTTTGGTTGTCAAAACGTGTTAAACGTGTCAAAAATGTGTTAAACGTGCCTAAAACGTGTTAAACGTGTCAAAAACGTGTTAAACGTGTTACACGTGTTAAAAACGTGAAAATCATGTTAAATGTGTTAAACGTGTCAATGACGTGTTAAACGTGTCAAGGACGTGTTAAACGTGTCAAGGACGTGAAAAACGTGTTAAACGTGTCAAAAACGTGTTAAACGTGTCAAGGACGTGAAAACGTGTTAAATGTGTTAAAACGTGTTAAACGTGCCAAAAACGTGTTAAACGTGTTAAAAACTTGTAAAAAGGAGAAAATCTTGTTAAACGTGTCAAAAACGTGTTAAACGTGTCAAGGACGTGTTAAACGTGTCAAAGACGTGTTAAACGTGTCAAAAACGTGTTAAACGTGTCAAGGACGTGAAAAAACGTGTTAAATGTGTCAAAAACGTGTTAAACGTGTCAAGGACGTGAAAAACGTGTTAAATGTGTCAAAACGTGTTAAACGTACCAAAAACGTGTCAAAAACATGTTAAACGTGTTAAAAACGTGAAAATCATGTTAAACGTGTTAAACGTGTCAAGGACGTGAAAAACGTGTTAAATGTGTCAAAATGTGTTAAATGTGTCTAAACGTGTTAAACATGTCAAGGACGTGAAAAACGTGTTAAATGTGTCAAAACGTGTTAAACGTGTCAAAAACGTGTTAAATGTGTTAAAAATGTGAAAATCATATTAAACGTGTCAAAAACGTGTTAAACGTGTCAATGACCTAAAAAATGTGTTAAATGTGTCAAAAACGGGTTAAACGTGCCCAAATATGAAAATATGTTAAACGTGTTAAACGTGTTAAACGTGTTAAACATGTCAAAAACATGAAAAACATGTTAATTTGGAATTACAATTCCGACCTAAAAAGATTGGAATTGAGAACTATCAAATTACACTATATTGAATTCTATTGGAATTCTAATTTCAATTCCAATTCTTAATATTAAAGTGTCTAACAAACATCCAATTCCAATGCCAATTCTAGGGTCATCAAACACACCTTTAAGGATTTTCATTATAACCACCCTTCTCTCAATTCCTCAATTGAATTCATACATTTCATCATATTTTATCATTCAAAGATTTCATTATTAAGGGCATTCCTCGAACAACCATTCTTTCATTCTCAAACTCACACCACCATTCCCTCAATCCATCTAATTCAAATTCACATATTCCATCATATTTTATCATTCAAAGATTCTATTATGACGTTTGAACCACCATTCTTTGATCCCCAAAGCACCACTATTTCATCAATCTCTAATTAAAATTCACATATTTCATCATATCTTATTTTTCAAGGATTCAATTATTAATAATCACCATTCCCTCAATTCCTCTAATTCGAATTCACATATTTCATCGTATTTTATCTTTTAAGGCCTTCAAATATTTCATTATTAAAGGCGTTTGAACCAACATTTTTTTTATCCTCAAATTCGCACCACCATTTCCTCTCATTCGAATTCTCATTATGAACATCACCCTCATAACCCTTCTTTCACTCTCTTAAATATAGACCCATGTATACTAACATTATTATATTTTAGTTTGTATAATACACACTCTAAAATTTGTATACTTAAGACTTAAGTGAAATTTGAAATGTTAATCAATTAATCATTAGATTGATTGTTAGTTTAATTTATAATTTTATATATAAATAAAATTTAAATATTTTATTGAATAAAAAAATATGTATAATGAAAACAAAGAATAATTATTTAAATAATAGATATGTAGAGAAAATATTTAAAAATTAGTAGTTTTAAATCAATTATTTTGAAATTTAGATTAAAATATTTTTAAAATATAATATATAATTATATATTATAATATTATCAATACAAATAAAATAATTTATATATATATATATATAATTTAATTTTAAAATTTTAAATTTAAAATAATAATAGTATATATAATAAATGTGGAGATAAGTAAAAATATTTTAATCTAAATAAAAAATATATTAAATATTAATTTAATAAATATGAAGAGAGAGAAATATATTAATATGATGAGAACAAATAATTAAATAGATTAATTTGTTTTTATTTAATTATATTGTGAATTAATTTTTAAATAGATGGTTATATATATATAAATATATATAAATAAATAAATAAATAAAAATTAAATCACTCACCCAGTCACCCCCATCCACAACTTGACTCGATAATCTTTGCTAATCTAGTGTTATTATTATTATTATTATTATTATTATTATTATTATTATTATTATTATTATTATTATTTATATATTAATTAGATATTATTAATAATAATAAAAATATTATTTAATTATAAAATAAAATAATTTATTATTAAAATTTAATTATGAAATTAAAAAATTAAAAAATATTATTTATATATGAAATAAAATAATATATGATTATATGAATTAATTATGGAATTAAAATTTTAAAGAATATATTATTTATTTATAAAATAAAACAATATTATGAAAGAAGTTTTGAACTATGTATCGAAATTTTTAAATTCCAATAGTTTGTCAAAGAGATTTTCCAAACACATCACATAAATAGAGTGATAGATGAGAGAATTTAAGAGAGACTGATATATCACTTTATTACTTTGAAAAAATGATAAAGGTGAGAGAGGAGAAACAAACTTTATTATTTTTTGAGCCAATTATATTGCGCCATGCATGTCATTTCTTCCCTAATTTCTCAAATTCTCCTCAGTCATTTCATTTCTCAATGTAATATAATTTCCTTTTTCAATCATTTCTCAATAAACCAATTCATTTTTTCTTTCATATTTACATTATTAGAAGTAGTTATTACTTAATTTACTAATTTAGTTTTTCTATAAATTTATAAGGCATGCCTCACTTCAATTCTTACCGTAGTTATGTTAATGAATTTGTTTTCTTTAATTTATTAATATTAAATATTCTAATATTATATTATATAACAAATCTAAATATATATATATATATATATATATTAAGTTTAGAAATATATATCTAGATGAGTAATGATAGGAAACACTAAATTCTGCTAACAAAATATTCTATTTAAACACCGAATACTCTCTTTCTTTTTATTAATTAATTTCTCTTTCTACATTTACCAATTAATTTATCCCTATTCTCACGATTAATTATTTTCTCCTTCCAATTTATAACTAATTATTAATAAATGAATTTTTTCATTTATTTCTTTGATATTTATTATCTCTTATTTAACTATTTAACTAAACTTAACACTTTACAATCATCTCTCACATTAAATATTTTAATAATATGTTAAAATAAAATATAATATGTTGTATTTATTAATTAATTTTTTTTGGCCCAATTACTTATTGGGGCTCGAACTTCGAGCATTTTTATCATATGAGGCTCGAACTTTGATTTGAGCCATATGAGGCTCGAACTATCAAAGTTTGGCCCATTCGGGACTTTTTAATAAACGGAGGTTATGCCCGTTAATTTAATATGACATGGCATTTTTAATAATAAAAAATATGTCAGTTGTAACTTGCACCCACACCCACACAAAAAAGAAAAAAAATCCCATTCTTATTAGTCTTTCTCTCTATTCATCTCTTCTATGTTTTCATTGTTCTTCATTTCTTTCTTGGTCGGCCTTTCTTTCTTCATCTTCTTCACTAACTAATCCGTTCAATCAATGAATTGTGTGAATCTTCCATGAACTATTACGACTAACTATTACGACAACGAAGGTTAGTATTCTTCATGCGTCTCCCTCTATCGATTTAGGGTTTGATTTGGCAATATTAAAGACGTGTTTTAATATTTACAACGATCGATTCGTATTTTAGGTTTTACAGATTGTTTAAGTAAAAATCATTTTGCCTTTTCAGCTCGGATGATATTTATTTAAAACACTGTTTTAGGAGAGGAAGTCTTTTCAGTAGGAAGAACTTAAGAGGTTTGGTTCATTGTTGGTTAGGTTTATATTAAATTCTTAAGAACTCATTGTTTGTTTGAGGATATGCAACCATTTCCTTGTTATTTATTCTGAAAGGGCCTTAACTGATGAAAATTTTCCCATAACCTGTTCCCATATAAATTATATGGGAATACTTATGATCTGAAAAGTTGAAAACGGCCATGCGCAGCTTGAGATTGGCTCAAAACCATGCTATATCTGATCATAAAAGACTAGTTCATGAAGGATGGATTCTAAATGATACGGGAAACAGAGAAGAGGCGTTATCCAAGGTTGAATTGTCGATTTCAATTCAGAGATCGTTTGAAGCTTTTTTCCTCAAAGCATATGTTTTAGCAGACGCGTTTCTTGATCAGGAAAGTTCGTCGCTTGTCATAGGATTGTTGGAGGAATCTCTTAGATGCCCTTCTGATGGTCTTCGGAAAGGACAAGTAGACGACAATCCCCTGCATCTGCGTAGACTATTTTTGATGGTCTATGGAAAGGACAAGTAGACGACAATCCCCTGCATCTACGTAGACTATTTTTGATTCAATTCTTTTGAATTTTAAACGATTTTTTGGTTTAATTTCAGGTATTGAATAATTTGGGAAGCATTTACGTGGATTGTGGGAAGCTGGAACTTGTGGAGGAATGTTATTCAAAGGCTCTTGAGATCAAACACACTAGAGCCCATCAAGGGTTGGCAAGGGTGTATCATCTAAAGCATGAAAGAAAAGTGGCTTACGAAGAAATGACGAAACTTATAGATAAAGCAGAGAACAATGCATCGGCTTATGAGAAGAGATCGGAGTATTGTGAACGCGAATTGTCCAGTTCGGATCTCTAAGTATGGCCACGCTGTTGGATCCTCTGAGGACTTATCCATACAGATACAGGGCAGCAGGTAGAACTAACTGATCAAACTTTGGCAAAAAAAAAGGAAAAATTATATAACACTAGTTTTTTAAGTTGTGATAGTTTTGATGGATGAGCAAAGAGAAATGGAAGCTGTAGAATAGTTGACGAAAGTCATAGCATTCAAACAGGACATGCAGATGTTATATCTTCGGGCAGCATTCTACGAATTAATGGGGTAATTATCTCTCTCAATCCGTGATTGTGAGGCAGCTCTTTGTTTGGATCCGACGCACAAAGACACTATGGATATGTACAATATAATGCAAATTCAATCCCAATCTTAGGGATACATGAACCGCCATTTCATTATAAGGAATATGAATTTGGCAAAGCGAGACGATTCGATTAGAAATTTGGTCCATTCAATTGATAGATGAACCACATTCCTTTTTAGCTTATGTAAATAGATAAAAGCAGTAGAGTTGTTTATGCTTTTCTTTCTACTCCTACTTTAAATTTTCATATTTGAAATGTATCAAAAGGCCTCCAACAAGAAAATGAAAAAGAGTTGTTGGCTTAAATGAACTTCTGTATTCTCAACCAGCTTAATCGCTTGGCTATTTTAAGTGATAAAGAGATTTTATAAGAGATCAAAAGTCTTGAATTCGATAGAGTAAGATAACTTGAAATTGATTAAAAAAGAAAAAAGACATAACCGAGTCTTAAGAGAATGAGTATACAAAATTAAAAAAATGTGACACGTTTATTTCATATATAAACTACATTAACAAAAATACAAATAGTCATCAGCATATCAGTATATCAAAATATACAAATAGTCATCAGCATATTAGCATACTCCCTTGAGATGCATTACTCCTTTGAGATGCATTACTCCATTGAGATTTTCCAAAATTCATTTTCTTCTTTGTAACTATCTTTTGAAGTTTTTGAGAGGTTATGGCTGATTTTCCTTTAAACATAAGACCTTGTGGCTTAATTCCATGACTTGGTTTTATAGCACCAATCTTCAAAACACTAGAGTTTCTTGATGTTGGTACAGTTGTTGTTCTTCTCTCAAATTGGCATGCTTGTAGAGCTGCTCGAGGTGCTACACTAGGAGAAAATGCTCGAGGTGCCACAATAGGATAAGATGCTTGTGTAGCACCAATCTTCAAAATACTAGAGTTTCTTGATGTTGGTATTGATGTTGTTCGTCTCTCAAATTGACGTTCTTGTGGAGGTGCTCGAGGTACCACACTAGGAACTGCTCGAGGTACCACACCAGGAACTGCTTGTGGACGTGGTCTTGGTGCTCGAGGTGTCACAATAGAAGCTGCTCGAGGTGCTTGTGCACATTGTATTGGTGCTCAAGCATGTGCAACACTTGTACCCGTTATTGATCCTAATTAAATATTGCAAAACTCAACATCAAAGTATTATAAAATTTATCGACAAATACAAGTAATAAGATAAGTGGTGTACCTTCACTTTCAGTGTCTCTTCTTTTTGATGTTTGACATTCACTTGGATCAAGTATCATTTCCGATTCTACAAGAAAATATAATTTATTTAACTAAGTATCAGGTTAATGATGAACAAAACAAATATATACTATAAAATCAAAGTGTACCTCTTATCCGCAATTGAGAAGCAATTCCACCACTAATAATTTCTTTACAACTTCTTTTATTGTGTCCTGCTTGACCACATTTGCTGCAAACCGTTATTCGTCCAGCTCGCCCTCTTGGTCCACTCACTTTTAGTTCTTCAACGCCTCTCTTTCTTTTAATCTTTTTTCTACCCCTTCTTTTTTGAACATTAGGTGGTTGAATCAAAGGCAATCCTTCACAATGTGGTTTCCAAAATTCCCTACCACTCAGCTGTTTAATGACCTTGCCATATGCCTTCTTGAACGCTGACCGTTTATACCAATTTGATATATAATCCTCAAGATGTCCACCGTAATGATAAATGGCACAAACACCGTGTGCACAAGGTATACCTGTGAGTTGCCACAATCTACATGTGCAACTTCTTTCTCTAATGTCTATGGCATGTCTATGTTTTTGCTCAGTAATCTCATACCCAAATTCTCCGTTAAAGTCTAATGTGCACCTATATATCTTGCTTTTGCCTGTTCTAACCATTGCATTGCTACTGGAGAAATGTTTCCAATCCAATTCATCTCTATCTCTTTCCTTAAACGACAAACTCTTCTCATTATCATCAATCGAATGTGCTCCAACATGTTAATAATAGACATAGACCTACTTGGTAATATCCATGAATTAAATGTTTCTGAGATATTGTTGTTTATCATGTCACACTTTGGATCCTCTTTTAAGTATGCCTTTGACCATCTCCTCTCGGTAATTCGGATGGCAGAAGCACCAGCTCCTTGCTTGGTTTGTTTTAGTATTCTCAAATTGGTATCAAATTGTTCTGGATAGGTGGATCGAGCACACCTCCAAAACAACAACTTCAAATCTTCACCCATATTTCCCACTCTAGCCCAATTAGTATACCAATGACGACAAAAAAATCTATGCTCCGCATTTGGTAACAATTCTGCAACAGCTCTTATAAGTCCCTAATAAATGAAAAATAAATAAAAGATCAAATACAATTCAAAGTAAAATTCACTGAATTGAATTGGACAAAAATCATACCTTTTGCATGTCTGATATTATGCTAATGTTATCTTTTTCTTGTAAATGAAGTTCCTCAATGAGAAGCTTAAAAAACCATTCCCAACTTGCCCGACTCTCTCCTTCCACCACAGCCCATGCTATCGGAAACATGTGATCATTTTCATCTCGACCAACGGCAGCAAGTAGTTCACATTTGCATGTTGTTTTCAAAAAACAACCATCAACCCCAATTATTGGTCTACAACCGTTAATCCAACCACTTTTACATGTCTCAAAACACACATACATTCTATGAAATCGTGTTTCACCGGTGGTTTCATCTTTGATGGTTTTGAGAATAAATGTATCACTATTCTTTGATTGCAGTTCTTCCAAATAGTTCTATAACTCCCTAAAGTATTTCTTGACGTCGCATTCAATTTCAGCCAAAACTAATTTTTTGGCTTTATTCATCAATGAACAACTGACATCACAATTCAAATCCTCCCTACAAAGTTGTTGTAGTGTTTTTGCAGAAATGTCTCTTTGGGTTAAAATTCTATTACGGAATTTCATTGCAACATACTTTGCAAAGACCAAAGTGTTCCTGTTATCAGAATAACAACGGTGTTCAGGACGATAGTTCTTTACAATCTATTTTTTTCTGAATTATCCATACTTGCAAAAAAAATACCATGAACATCCTTCTTTACTACATTTTACCATAATTCTATAAGAGTCTTGTTTTATCCACTTTAAGCTCACTCTGCTATCACAAGAATAATCTATTATAGCATCCTTTATCATTTGTTTTGATTCAAACACCATGCCTACAACGAACCTTCCTGCACCATCAACAAAAGAGTTGAATTTTAAATGATTAGTTTGTTGTCTCTTTACTTGATGAGATACTACATCATCATCAAGCCCTAATAATCACTTTCTTCACTACCACTCCACAAATACATGCCTGGGTCGCTTTCATCAAAATATTCAGAAACTTCATCTTCATCATCTATATCTTTCTCATCCACCTCAATTACATCATCAGAATCTGACTCAACTTGATTTTCAATTTCCTCTTCTTATTCAAAAGTCATGTCATCTTCTTCATCATCACCTTGATATTCACTTTCAATCTCAAAATTGTCCTTAGAATTACACTAAATTGGGACATCTTCAACACTTGTCTCAATTTCAACATCTTCTTCGAAATACTCTTCTTCATTCTCCACCTCTTCAATCTCTGTCTCTTCAATACATAGTGGTACAAGTGCACAACTAGGTTGAACTTCATCAATTAAAGAATCATCTTTTAATTCAAGATGAATATCTACCTCAAGACACGTCTAAAAAATCTTCAATAAATGTAGCAAATGTTGATCATTGTTAAAAGGCATCAAATGTGCATTTGGTGAACGATACCAGAATTGAAATTGTTCTTTATTTCTATATCCCAAAGATACCACAAAATCCATCACATCCCATAAACAAAATTGATCAACATCCTTAATTGGCATTAGATGTTCTTTTCCATAGTGCAACAGTCGAACAAATCTACAAAATAAAGTAAAATAAAATAATAATGTAAATATTAAGCTAAAAATGTTAAAAGTCATGTAAATGAATTGTATATGTTAAAATGTATTACCGTTTTGGAATTTGTGAAAGTTTATCTGGACCAACAATTGTATTTTTACAAGGGTTGTCTTTAGAGCTTTCACCACTAAAATTCTTCATTTTTCTAATATAAAACAAATTAATTGTATGAGAAAAATACAACAATTTATCAATATCTGAATCAAATCAAATTATAAGGACGAACATAAGAACACAACTCTTATTCTTTATCTCACAAATCAAAGTATAAGCTATGGACTGAGGCATAGATTGTCACCCCTAAAAACCCTAAAAACCCTGCTCCCATAAAACCAAATTCTATTTCAATCCAATTGCTTAAATATCTTAAGAATAAAACCAAAGAAACCACATTCTAATAACAGTTAAAAAGTAGTAAAAACACATGTTTAAGAACAACTATAAAGACATGATTTCAAAACAGCCTAATGATTTCAAAACAGCTTAATGATTTCAAAACATGCTTCAACTTTTCAGATCATAAGTATTCTTGTATAATTTATATGGGAACAGGTTATGGGATAAATTTTCATCAGTTAATGCCCTTTCAGAATAAATAACAAGGAAATGGTTGCATATCCTCAAACAAACAATGAGTTCTTAAGAATTTAATATAAACCTAATCAACAATGAACCAGACCTCTTAAGTTCTTCCTGCTGAAAAGACTCCCTCTCTTAAAATAGTGTTTTAAATAAATATCATCTAAGCTGAAAAGGGCAAAATGATTTTTACTCAAACAATTTGTAAAACCTAAAATACGAATCGATCGTTGTAAATCTTAAAACACGTCTTCAATATTGCCAAATCAAACCCTAAATCGATAGAGGGAGACGCATGAAGAATACTAACATTCGTTGTCGGAATAGTTAGTCGTAATATTTCATGGAAGATTCACACAATTCACTGATTGAACGGATTAGTTAGTGAAGAAGATGAAGAAAGAAAAGCCGGCCAAGAAAGAAATGAAGAACAATAAAAACATAGTAGAGATGAAGAGAGAGAAATACTAATAAGAATGAGATTTTTTCTTTTTGTGTGAGTGTGGGTGCAAGTTACAGCTAGCATATTTTTTTTTATTAAAAATGTCATGTCATATTAAATTAACGGGCATAACCTCTGTTTATTAAAAAGCCACAAATGGGCCAAACTTTGATAGTTCGAGCCTTATATGGCTCAAATCAAAGTTCGAGCCTCATATGGTAAAAATGCTCAAAGATCGAGCCCCAATAGGTAATTGGGCCATTTTTTTTTTTTTGCTAAACCTAACCCTAAATCAAAAACTCTAAACCTTAAAACATAAACCTTAAACCCTAATTAATATCTCTCCTACCTACTTACCTAACGTTAGTCAAATGTTGTGAAAGGATAAAATTCATCATAATAATTTTGTGTTCATTCTTGTAATTTTATTATATCACATTATTTTTTATTCAAAAAATATTATTATAATATTTCAATAAAATATTTTTTTTTAATTTTTGAGTTATATGTAAAAATTTATTTTTAATTTTTAAGTTGATTTTATTGAAAAGAAATATGAGTAATAAAAAAAATACAAAATATAATTTATTAACCAGAGAATAAATTAATTAATATTAAAGAAAAGAAAAAAAAATATAATATGGAAATAGAGAAATTAATTAATAAAAATAAATAAATTAATTAAATAGTGATGAGAGAAATAAATTAATTAATTCGTTAAAAAGAAAAAGATAAAAATTAATAGAGATAAATTAATTAACAAGAGGTAGAGAATATTCTGTGTTTAAAATGAATATTTGGACTTTCGTCCGTCCCGCTTTACCTATCATTAGTCAGATATATATAATTTAAAAATAAATTGTGCAAAAATTATATAATTTAAAAAAATATATATTAAATTTTAATTTATGTATTATATAATAAAAATATATCTATAATTTTTAAAAAATAGAAATTAACCAATAATTTAATTCATATTTTGCTGTGACAATATTTTTTTTAACTGAGAAAATTATTAATTTTATTCAAAATTTTAAATTGTTTCATCCACACTAAACAATATCCTAAACTCTCTCCATGTTATTAGACCTAATTTTCTAATTTCTTAAGATTTCTCTATCTTTATAAATTTCCAAAGAGAAAGACAAAAAAAAATATGAAAGAGATGAAGAAACTGGAACTAGGAGGGATTCGTTTCTTCAAATGGAACCAAATAGTTTACCATGATTTAAACTTCATACCGAGCATTCTGATTTTCCACGTTCATACCTCCATCGGAAATTTCTATCCCATTCATACATGGGAAATCTACATCAAAAACGCCGTTGAATTCTTCACGGACGTAGACTTTGCAAAAGAGTGTCTCATTGTCACCGCCGCAGATTCTGGCTTGTTCAATGATGAAACCCTAACTGACTTGTTCAATTATGAAGCCATAACTGTCTTCATAGAGAAAGTCTTCACTTCTCTCTTTGCTTGCTTCAAGTTTGACCTAAATTCTTTTCCCAACGAGGAAAACCAAGTTCCTGTTATTGTAATAGATTTGTGTTCGAGCGAGGCAAAACAAGACAATCAGGTTCTTTTTATTGACGATGATCCGCCATTTTATGTTGCAAAAATTGTAGATATTTGTTCGGTATTGGCTGATTTTTTAAACAATAATGGGATCATTTCGTCGAAACAGAATAATAAAGAGAATAAATTTGGGCTTACTCATATTCAACCCATGTTAAAGGAAAAGGTATTTAGGGATGTTAATTGTGAGGAAGTTGATATATGTTCCATGTGTTTTGAGATGTATAAAAGTGGAGATATGATCGTTCTTACACCTTGCTCGCATAAATTTCATCGTGATTGTGTTTTCAAATGGATGATAATAGGGGATTGTTGCCCCTTGTGTAGGTTAGATTGCAAGAGAAAAGTTGATTTTTAGATATAGTTTAGAGTAAAAACAATAGAGATTAATTCATATGTATTTAATTCATATGTATATAATTATTATTATTATTATTTCTGTTTTATTTATTATAAATTATTATTTGTGGGAAAATAATTATGTTTGTAGATATGGCACTCATACATATTCACAATCAATTTTAAACATGTGATTTATATGAAAAAAGAACTTTAAAAAAATAAATATTTGCTAATATTTAATAGTATTAATTTTATAATATTATATATTTTTAATTTTTTAAATACAAAATATATTTAAAAATAAAGTAAAATTCATACTCTCAATCAACTAGACAAAATCATTATTCTCATTAAAACTTATAAAAGAATATTCCATTTTTTAAGGTGCTATAAAGAGTCATTGGCTTAAAAAAATGTAAGAATAAAGATAAAATATTTCAGCCAATTAAATTGTGACATATTATTCTTTCTTTTAAATTCTCTTCCCTATTATTTCTCTATTTTTAAATTTGAAAAATAAATATAAAATAATAATTTATTTAAAAAATTAAAGTTATTTTAAGATGTGGTTGGATTATTCAAATAACAAGTTATTTAAAAAATAAAGATGAAAAATAAAGATGAAGGTAATGATTTTTTTAATAAAAAAACTTAAAGGGTAAAATGTATTGATATATACTGATAAAATTAAAAAAATTAAAATAAATGATATTTTAGTATTTCAGGTAATAAATTGTGTAATAGAAAAGAAGAAAAAGATAATGATACTATGTTTTATTGTATTATTGTTATTTAAATATTTCAAAAAAAATAATAATTTGTTTAAAAAATCTATATAGAATATATTTCTATAAATTATGATCTTTTTCTTCATAATTATATATACATATATACGGCTTCTTGCACTATTTCGCTTTATGAGAATTGATTACTGTTAAATAATTAATAGAATTATTTATTTAAAATTAATTATAATTATTTTCAATGTTAATTTCAATTTTTATTTAATATATAAATATTAAATATATTATTCTTATAATCAAAATAACAATTTAGTTTAAATCTGACTTACTAATTCAAACTAAAGATCTTAAATACAGAATAACAAAAATAATATTTATCTATTAAATAAAAATTGACTTTAAAAATAAACAAATATTAACAATTGACTAAAATTAATTAATAAAATATTATATTTGATAAGATAAAATAATATATACATTTTTTATAATAAAATAAGAATAACAAATTTGAAACCTAAAACAATCATTCTTTTTTCATCATTCTTTTTTCAGTAATAACTAAACATACATTCAATTTGTAACAACTAAACATATCATTATTTCTTTTAATAATAAGAAATTGATGCACCAATATGGTGAAAAATGTAATCCATAATAAATAGTTTGATTTTATAGAATTGATAAAATAAACTAGAACTATTTGTTTGATTGAGTTCTTAAAAAAAATTTGAAATAATATTATTGATTGAAAAAGTAATTTTTACAATAATTTATCTATTTATAATAGTATTGAGAAATAACTAAAGAGAAAATATATGAATTAGTTATTATATTTAGCCTAAAGAGAAAATATATGAATTAGTTATTATATTTAGCCTAATTAATATTAGATTAATAAATAATTTTTTATTTATTTAATATTTCACCATTCCTTTCAAGCGAAAATGTGAGGCACAAAAGCTTGCTACATAAAAGAGCAAATCAAATCGATGAGAAGAAAGACCTTTGGTGAAGATTTCATCCACTTGATCTTCATTAGGAATATACTGGATAAGTAGTTGTTTACGAGCAACTTTTTCTCGAACAAAGTAAACATCAATTTCAATATTTTTGTGCGAGCATGAAATATTGGGTTTGCTGATAAGAATGTGGCACCAATATTATCACACCATAGAACCAGGGAAGAAGAAGAAAGTGAAACTCGAAGTTCACTAAGTAGAGATTGAATCCAACAAAGATCAATAGTTGTATATTCAAGAGCACGATATTTAGATTCAGTATTAGAGCGAATTTCTTAGAAATGAGGTTGTCACCTAGAAAAATACAAAATCCAGTTGTTGAACGACGATCATCGAGACATCCTGCTCAGTCAGCATCAGAGTAGGCAACAAGAGTGAATTGTGAATTTGGACGAAGAAAGATCTCATGACGAGAAGTATGACGAAAATATTGAAGAATACGTTTAACCGCTCCTCAATGAGAAGATGTGAGAGTTTGCATGAATTGACAAGCTCGATTGACAGCAAAAGCTAACTCAGGACGAGTTAGTGTAATATATTGTAGAGCCCCTACTATACTACGATAGAGAAACGGATCAGATAAAGGATCACCATCATGTTTAGAAAGGGATGAGCCAGTAGAGACGGGAGTGTGTAATGGCTTTGCTTGAAGCATATCAGCCCGAGTGAGAATATCGTCAATATACTTGGATTGAGAAAGAAATAAGCCATCTTTGGTACGAGTAGCTTCAATTCCAATAAAGTAATGTAATTGACCTAAATCTTTAACAGGGAATAATTTATTTAATTGAAATATAATTTTTATTAGAAACGATTTAGAGTTTCCTATGAGAATAATATCGTCCACATATACTAAAAAGTATGATGTTATTTGAGGTGCATGATACGTGAAGAGAGCCGTGTCAGATTTTGATTATGTGAAATCAAGAGTTAGTAGAGCAGTCCGAAGAGTAGCATACCAGGCACTAGGAGACTATTTAAGATCGTATATTGCTTTATGAAGTTTGCATATATGATTAGGAAAATCTGGATGGACAAAACCGGGTGGTTGTGCCATGTAAATTTCTTCTTTTAGAGACCCATGAAGAAATGCATTGCTAATATAAAGTTGATGAATAAACCATTGATAAGATATTTCCAAAGAAAGAATAACACGAATAGTAGTGGGTTTTTCCACAGGACTGAATGACTCTTCATAATCTGATGAGTTGAAGATTTAGGTGTATTAACTGTTGTGATAATTGGTTGTGTTGAAAAAACAGTAATAGTATTAGAAGAATATGATATAGTGTTTGGTGATGTTGTGGAGGTCGAAGAGGGTGATGATGGAGACGGTGAAGTGATATGATATAATAAAGGAAAAGCGAGTTCGTCAAAAGTGACAAGTCGAGAGATAAATATTCAACCAGACAAAATGTGAAGACACTTATAACCTTTATGAGATGAGCTGTAACCAAGGAAACTACATTCAGTAGTATGAAAATCAAGTTTGTGTTGATTGTACGGCTGTGTGAGTGGATAACAAGAACACCCAAATGTCTTCAAAAAACCATATTCAGGAGAAGAGTTAAATATAGTCTAGAATGGTGAACGTTGATGTAATTTCGGAGTAGGAAGACGATTGATAAGATATGTGGTTGTTTTAAAAGCTTCACTCCAATAATATAGTGGCATAGATGCATGAGACAATAAAGTGAGACCAATTCCATAATATGACAATTTTTTCTTTCAACAATACTGTTTTTCTCACTAGTATGTGGAAAAGACAAACGATGTAAAATATCATGATTATCCGTTAATGATTTTAAATTTCTATATTCTCCTCCCCCAATCAGTTTGCTATTTTAATTTTACGACTAAATAAATTTTCAACAAGTCGAAGAAAGTTGATAAACGTATTCAAAACATCCGACTTTTTCTTTAGCGGACATATCCATGTGAATTTGCTAAAATCATCCACAAAATGTATGAAATAACGAAAACCAGTAGACAAAAATTCAGGAGCAGGTCCCCAAACATTTGAATGAATTAGGTCTAAAGGAGCCATAGATGTAGATTTTGAGGCCGAAAAAGGTAGTTTATGTGCTTTCCCATATTGACATGATCCACAAAAAGAAATAGTATTACTACCTGAAACTGGTAATTTAAAGTGTGATATAACTAAAGATTTAGTAGCGCTAGAAGGATGTCCAAGTCGTGAATGCCAAATTTAAGCCGGAGATCGAATACCAATAAATACTTGTTTATTAGAACATGTTGAAAACGAACTTTCAGTAGGTTCAATGCAATAAAGTCCGTCCTTGAGTAATCCCTTAAGAATCACTATCTTCGTTTCTCGGTCTTTAATAAGACAAACATTTGGGTGGAATTCAAAACATACATTATTATCTAATGAAAATTTTGCGACACTCATCAAATTTTTAGTAATATCCGGGACGTGTAAGATATTACGTAAGTAGAGAAATTTTTGTTGATTTAAAATTTTAGTGGTACCAATATTATAAATATTCAGAGACATATCGTTTCCGACTTTGATAGTTTGAGTACCTGTATAAGGAGCATGTAAGTGTAGATTATTAAGATCGGAAGTAATATGGTGGGTAGCACCTGAATCTGGATACCAAGTGGGATCTACAATAGTAGACAATGTAACTAACATTGTTGTAGAATTTGTAGAAGGATTAAAACGAGGGCACTCGAGAGCACTATGTCCTTGTAAATTACATATTTGACAAGATTGATTATAATAACAACTTTCGGAGTGATGACCAATTTTATGACAAAAATTACATTGCGGACGATTATTATCTTGGTTCTGTCTTTGGTTCTTTCCGCCTCCATGCCTATAAATATAAGCAACATTCGCCGAAATGTTTGAGCGCAAAATATTTTCATAATGGAATTTTCTTTTCTTGAATATGAGTCGCTATTCAGGATTTAGAAAGATGTTTGTCATCTCATTAAACGATAGATCTTGTCCGGAAGTTAGAGCACATATCATCGGCTCGAACTCGTCTCCAAGCCCGTTGAGTAGAGTTAGTTGTAGATCTTGATCAGAAACATATTGTCCGGCAGCGATAAGTGAATCTGACAGGTTTTTGATGTGTTGAATGAAGTTAAGAAGAGAGTCACTACTTTTGTGTGTGTTTAGGAGTTGACTCCGTAACTCAAATAATCGGCTCTTTGATTGAGAAACATAGATTTTCTCTAGGGTTTTCCGAAGTTCTTGTGCCGAAGATGATTTTGAAACTTGTTGACGAATCTCGTCGGTCAATGTTGAAAATAGTCATGCAAGTACCCTTTGATCTTGGATACGCCATTGTTTAAACTTTGAATTCTTGATTTGAATTGTATTATTTTGACCATATGTTTCTTAAAGAAATTTGGGAGGAGTTTCAAGATTTCATTTTACTATATCCATAAAATCATAACCTATCATGATTGGAGTAACTTGTGATTTCCAATAGATATAGTTATGTTTATCAAGCTTTACACTTCCATAAATTATTGGTAGAACTGAGAAGTGGTATTATTCTTCCATTGAAATCGTTTTCGGGAGTTTTCCCTTATAAGCTCTGATACCAAGTTTGATTTCTAGAATTGATAAAATAAATAAGAATTATTTGATTGAGTTCTTAAAAAAAGATTGAAATAATATTATTGATGGAATGAGTAATCTTTACAATAGTTTATCTACTTATAATAATAATAATAATAGAGAAATAATTAAATTGAGAAAGTATATGAATTAATTATTATATTTATCCTAATTAATATGAGATAAATAAATATTTTTTCTTATTTATTTAATACTTTATCATAAATAGATATGCAAATGTATTAATAATGCTACATATTCACTTAATATTCACTTAATGCAACAAATACTACTGTCCCAATAAAAAGAAAAACAGATTAAATGTGATAAATTGAGTTAAAAACAATGGTTCCGAGTCATCTGCAAAACAAAATACAAACCTGCAGCCTGGTCTTTATCAGAATCATTATAAAAATGGTGAGTAGTTTCGAGTCATTTGCAAAACAAAATACAAACCTGCAGCCTGGTCTTTATCAGAATTATTATAAAGATGGTGAGTGACAATTTATATGTTGCATGAAAATTTTGGAAGAAGAAATACCTTTTTTTTCAGGCTTCTTCCTTCCAAATTAGTTTACAAAAAGCCAAATATTAGCTCAGTTGAAAAGAGGAGAAGATTAATATTGCTAATTTAGAAGAAACTTAATGCAATAAATCCGGCTATACTCATCATCATCTCAACTTTTGTCAAGTGTAGATTTCCCTAAAATAACAATCATAGGATTAATAACATATCAAATTCATTTCATGAGATAACCAAAAAAATAAGTTTACATTATTTGAAAGTGACATAACTGTTTTTTTCCATTGAAAGCTAAATAGAATGAAGGAGAAAGTCATGGAACTACCACTTCTCTATTTGTTATTAAGTTTAATGTTAGGTGTTTTTAGATTTTTATTGATTTTTTTTTTAAAAAATATGCAACAATCTTGCATGAAGTTTATTTCACTTATATTTAAAATATAAATAAAAGTTAAGCAAGCACATTTGAGTGTAGGACCAATCCTGAGTAAGCCCAGTAAACCCACGGGTTAAGACAGCACACTCCTGGGGATAGTCCATTTAATAATAATAAAAAATTTAGTTAAGTTTATTAGATTTTTAACATAATAGTGTTTATCCTATTGGTTTGGTTTAAGATGAAGAATAACATTTTACACCACCCTCAAATTCATATAATCATTCTCTAAATCTCTTAAATATGCACCCACATATACCAACATTATTATCATTTTAATTTTTATAACATAAACTCTAAAATTTGTATCAAGTGAGACTTAATCTTATTTTAGTAATTTTTAATTAATTATTTAGAAATTTTGATTAAAATATTTTTAAAATATAATATATATATATATATATATATATATATATATATATATATATATATTATAAAATGGAAAATTTTCAGTTTTAGTATCTACTCTTAACTCACTTAGACATATGTACAATAAAGGGTCATTTAAACATAAATACTATAAACAAAATTAGCTCATTTAGCATCTTTTAATAATTATAGTTAATTTTTATTTTTAAATTTATATATTTATTCATTAATTATTAATATATTTTTTCTATCCTTCTTTTTCATTAATTAAACCATATAATTTATTTTATTTTTATATTAGTTTTTTTTTTTATTTATCTTTTTTTTTTTATCAGTTTTTATTTTTCATAATTTTAAATTCTCATTTTTGAAAAAAAAAACTGAAAAACTTATTTATGAATTTTATGTTTTACTTTAATATTTTTTTAAAAATTTATTTATTATTATTTTAATATAAACAAAAATGAAATTAATAATTTTTTATTTAATTTTTATTTGTAAGAAAATTGTTTTTGTCTAATATTTGATTATTACCCTGTTAGTGCTTGTTGAATGACTTGCTATTATTATTCAAATCTAAATTATTAATTTATTTATTTTTATGTTGTGTTGAAGGATTTCTTTATTGTTGAAATGATAAGTCTTTTTATATTCATTCATTTAGACAAAATAATTTTAAAATAATTAATAATCAATGTTAATATAAAAAAAATATAAAATTAAAATAATTAATGATAAATTCTCATATATATATATATATATATATATATATAATAAAATTAAAATAATCAATAATAAATTTATGAAAAAGATAAAAATGAAAAATTTATTTATTAATGAAAAAAAAAGAAAATATATTAATATTTAATTAATAAATATATAAATTAAAAAAGACTAAATGAATCAATTTTTTATAGTAACATGTTTGAATGACGTTTTATTAGTACATATCTCTATCTCTAACTCTAAGTGAGCTAGTTGTACTGGTACACAGGTCTAAGTGAGCTTTTTTTTTTCTTATAAAATAATTAATACAAATAAAATTATATATATATAATTTATTTTAAAAATTTTAATTTAAAAAAAAATAATAATATATCTTATAAATATGGAGAAAAGTAAAAATATTTTAATTTAAATAAAAATATATTGAATATTAATTTAAAAATATGGAGAGCGAAAAATATTTAATATAATGAGAACAAATAATTAAATTAAATTATTTTATTTTTATTTAAATATATTGTAAATTAATTTTTAAATAGATTTATATATATATATATTTAATTTATATATTATAAAATAGAATTATTAATATATATAATTATTTATTTATTAGAAAAACAAGTATAAAATATAATTAAAAGAAGAATCAGATTCATTTTGAAAGTATTATATTATATTATATTATATTATATTATATTATATTATATTATATTATATTATATTATATTATATATATATATATATATATATTAGATATTATTAATAATAAAAAATATTATTTATTTATAAAATAAAATCATTTATTATTAAAGTTTAATTATGGAATTAAAATTTTTTAAAAACTTATTTATATATGAAATAAAATAATATATAATTAAATGAGTTAATTATGGAGTTAAGATTTTAAAAAATATATTATTTATTTATAAATTTAAACAATCTATAATTAAAATTTTAATTAAAGAAAGGAATTTTTTTAATTCCAATAGTTTGTTCAAGGATTTCCAAACACACCACATGGAATATGATACATTAATATAGTTCAATTCAATTTTTCTTCCATATTTACATTATTATTATGATTATTATTATTATTATTAGAAGTAGATATTACTCAATTTACTAATTTAGTTTTTCTATAATTTAAAAAGGCAGGCCTCACTTTAATTCTTCCTATAGTTATCTGAATGAATTTGTTTTCTTTAATTTATTATTATTAAATACTTTAGTACTATATTATATAACAAATTTAAATATATTTATATTTTTTAAGTTTTGAAATATATATATATATATATATATATATAATTTAAAATAAATTGTGCAAAAATTATATAATTTTAAAAAAAAATTATTAAATTTTAATTTATGTATTATATAATAAAATTATATCTATAATTTTCTAAAAAATAGAAATTAACCAATAATTTAATTCAGATTTTTCTGTGACAATATTTTTTTAAAATTGAGATAATTATTAATTATTCAAAATTTTAATTTATTTTATTTGAACCCTACTTAACAATATCCTAAACTCTCTCCTTGTTATTAGACCTAATTTTCCACCTTAAAATTTCTCTATCTTTATAAATTCCTAAAGAGAAAGAGAAAAAGGAAATATGAATGAGATGAAGAAACTGGAACTGGGAGGGATTCGTTTCTTCAAATGGAACCAAATACTTTACCATGATTTAAACTTCATACCGAGCATTCTGATTTTCCACCTTCATACCTCCAGCGGAAATTTCTATCCCTTTCATACATGGGAAATCTACATCAAAGACACTGTTGAGTTCTTCACGGACCTAGACTTTGCAAAAGAGTTTCTCAATCTCTTGTTCAATGATGAAACCCTAACCGACTTGTTCAATTATGAAACCATTACTGTCTTCATAGATAAAGTCTTAACTTCTATCTTTGCTTGCTTCAAGTTCGACTCAAATTCTTTTCCCAACAAGGACCACCAAGTTCCTGTTATTGTAATTGAACTGTGTTCGAGCGAGGCAAAACCAGATAATCAAGTTCTTTTTATTGACGAAGATCGGCCATTTTATGTTGCAAAAGTTGTAGATATTTGTTCGGTATTGATTGGTTTTTTACGCAATAATGGGATCAGTTCGTCGAAACAGAATAATAAAGAGAATAAATGGTTTACTCATATTAAACCGATGTTAAAGGAAAGGGTATTTAGTGATGTTAATTGTGAGGAGGACGATATATGTTCAATATGTTTTGAGATGTATAAAAGTGGAGATATGATCGTTATTACACCTTGCTCGCACAAATTTCATCGTGATTGCGTTTTCAAGTGGATGGTAATAGGGGATTGTTGCCCCTTGTGTAGATTAGATTGCAAGAGAAAAGTTAATTTTTAGATCTAATCTAGAGTAAAAATAATAGAGATTAATTCATATGTAAAATCATATTATTATTATTTGATTAAAATGCATATTATAATTTCTGTTTTATTTATTATAAATTATTATTTGTGAGGAAAGTAATTATGTTCGTAGATATGGCATATTCAATTACTCATAATCAATTTTAAACATGTGATTATAGATATAAAAAAAAAAAAAAAACTTTAGAAAATAAATATTTACATGGTGAATCTGTGATTAAAAGCTAATCTCTTTTTAATAGTTTATTTAATAATATTATATATTTTTAATTTTAATTTTTTTTTATAAATACAAATATATTTTTAAATAAAGTAAAACTCATACATACTCCCGTTAAACTATTTTTGTATAAAAGAATATGCCATTTTTTAAGGTGTCTATAAATATAATTGGTTATTCCTCATTTCTCTATTTTTAAATTTGAAAAATAAATAAGAAATAATAATTTGTTTAAGAAATTAAATTTATTTTAAGTTATGAGATCGAGTTATTCAATAACCGAGTTATTTAGAAAAAAATTGATAATGATTTGAGGAGTTCAAATTTTTTATCATTATTATTAATAGTTTGAATGCTGATTGGTATGAATTTTTTTTTTTTTTTTAAATCATTCAATTTTATCTAAATGGGGAGGAATGACTCCCATAATGTTCATTCTCTTATGTTTTCTCATAAAATATTAAGGGCTAGTTTGATTCAGCTTATTATGAGATTTTGAGGTATGTTTGATATGATTTCAGCTTATTTAATAGTTAATTTTGAGTATATTTGATTCAGCTTATAGTTTATTTATTTTTTATATTTATAATATTAATAATTAATATTATATATATATATATAATGTTATATATATTTATTAATTTAATTTTAAATATTATTAAATAATTTAAATTAAAAATAGTATATATTTGAAAATAAATTATATTAATATTTATAAAAAAAAATTAATATATAATTTTAAATATTAATAAATGACTTAAATTAAAAATTAATATATTTTAAAATAAATTATATGAATAAAGAAAGTAATTTATTATTATTATATATATTTTTTACCTTTCAATCCTTCCTCTCCTACCTAATATTTCAATTGTCAATTTATTTTTAAGCTCTCTCACCCTATTTGTATTATCTAATTAATTAAGGTTAGGTTGATTTTTGAAACTATAATTATTATAAAAAAAAATCATAGTATATTTATATTTTATATTTTACTTTATTATTTTATATATTAAGATACATATATTATAAATAAAAATATATTAAATGTATATTTATTTATTATAATAATTTTATATAAATATATAAAAATATAATAAATATATGGAGTAGATTAGAGAGAATAAATAAAATAATTAGAAAGAGATTAAATAGATTAGAGAGAAGGAATAAAATAATTAGAAAATAATGAAATATATAAGAGAGAATGAATAAAAAAATATTTTAAAATGATGAGATTATAATCTTAAACTGTTAAGGAGAGATAGAGAAAATTGAGTTTAAACGCAAATCGTGTTTGATTATAATTTTTTGTGTGAGTTTATTACACAAAATTAGTATTAACTCCGAATCAAACTAGGCCTAAGTTTATTTTTTTCTTTTATAATTATAATAGACGGTCTTTTATAATTAAAATAATAATAAATTTTTAATTTTTATTGAAAGAATTTAGTTCAATTAGTTAAATAATATCAAGAAATTATTTTAAATAAAATATAATTAATAAAATAAAATTTTAATAATAATTACACTAACTAATAATAATATAATTATTTTTATATAATTAATTTTAAATATTATATATTAATAATACAATTATAATAAATTAATTAAAATATAAAAATATAAAATTAATATTTAAAAAATATTAGAAAAATTAAATATAAAATATTATTAAAAAATTATAAATGTAATCATGAAAATTTGACATGTCCAAATTTATAATTTTAAAATAATATTTTAATTTTTATATTTAAAATAATATAAAATATCAAAATTAAATTAAGATTAATTATTGTGATAATTAAACTCTAATTAGAAAAATTAATTAAAAATAATTTGAGATTAAAATATTATATTTATTTTACCCAAATTAAATTAAAAAGGGGTTGAAATAATTTAATAATAATTTTAGACATAAATTATGTGTAATTTATAGCTTAAAATAATTAAATAAATACCCCAAAATACCTAAAATAAAATAAATAAACATAATTTTTATTATGTTATCAAAAATATTTCTGTGTATAAATTTGGTGGGAAAAAAATGAAAGAAAGAGTTAAAAATTCAATTTCAAATAACCATTTTATTAGAAATAAAAACTGATGATCTAGTGTGGTTGAAATTAAATAAATCGACTGCAGCATAAATTTCATCCATTAGATCAGTGTTGGATTTTCATCCAACGCCCAAGAACACGCCGCGTAGCTAGTTGTAACTAAAGCAATGCACGCCCGAGTCCACACAGAATCAGCTAACGGGACACTAACCCCATTAACCTAGACGCCTGAACGCTAGACAGACCATTAATGAAACGCAACTGCACGGTTCATATTAAATGAAACGACGTCGTTTTAATTGCCTTTTCCGATAATACGGGGCGAACGCTAGAGAGACGCGCTCGACGCCGGCGATCCTTTCAGAAACCTTATCTCCGCCATTATTCATCCTTATCCCTCTAAAATCCACCCATATTCATGTATTTCCCTCGTCATCATTTCCCTTGAGGATTTAAGTCAAAACTTATCCTAGAACAAGGCATGTGAGGACAAAACAAAAACGAAGAAGAAGTTTAGAAACAAAATTGAATATGAATTCGACTTCGAAACCGACTAGCTTAGGTATAAATACTCCCTATGTATTCTTCTTTTAATACATCAAACGAAATCCAATAATTACAGCCTGCTCCAAGAATTTCATCAAAGTTCCGGCAATTTTTTTTTGAATAAAACTGTTCCGTTGTTCTAAGCTTTGATCCAAATTTTGGAAAAGCTTCATACATATTATAAGAATGTTCTTCATTCTCAAGTAAGCTTATAGACCATCTGTAATTTAAGTTGTGATTCAAAATTGAATTTTTTTAATTTTGATTGGGTTGATCTTGTTTATGGCTCAATTTTGTGCTTTTTATAGTCAAAATCGATCCTTAGATGATTTCCAAATTTTTTGTCGAAAGTGATTTCATCAATTCAACCCCAATTAAAAAAACTCAAATTTGATTTGAAAATCAATAAAATTTGAATTTCGCATTCTTAAGCTTTTGATCTTAAATTTTGATTCAAATAGTTGCCAAACATGTTTGTAAACATGTTAGGATGTGTTTCAAATCATATTACATACATCCCGATCATGTTTGATCGAACTAAAATTTTTAAAAATAAAGATTTAAATTTAAATTTTAAAATTTGTTACAGAGCTTGTTTGATGTTCTTGTTTTGGTCGTGTTCGATTATAAACCTCATTTGGAAGCTGTTGAAACAAGAATTAGGCCATGAGATGGCCTAATTCGAAAGTTCTCAAATTTTGCCATAAAAATCGTTTTGAAAAATCAATGATTTAGGGTTCGATTGATCGATTTTAGGATTAGGGATTATGATCCCTACATTCAGTTGAGTTGATAACAACTTACAAATCACGTTTTCGTGATATGTATCAAAAGTTGCAAACTTGCAACTTTTATACTAAATGAAGAACACTCCACTTTCTTGGACCGAGTCTTGTAGGACCGAGGACCGAGAGATAGGACTGAGAATCATCGGTCTTGACCAAAACCAAGGATCGAGAAAATTGACCTAGGACCGAGACCAACGACCGGTGTTCTTGAGTTGGACTGAGCCCTAGGACTAATGTTCTTGAGATAGGACCGAGAAATACGACCGAGGATTTTCACCTCGGACCGAGAAATCTGACCAGGGACCAAGACTCCCAGGTCTTAGGACCGAGAGGTCCAAACCTAGATCGAGAGCCCTTTACACCTAGATAGGCAATTTTAGCCAAGGTCCGATAGCCCTTGGCACCCTGACCTAAGGACTTCAGTCCTCCGATTGAGTATCTCGAACCCTAATTGAGAGCTTCCTCGGTCTAGCTTGAGTCTCTCTTGTCCTAGACCGACAAAACAAACCCAACCCTTATGATTACGGTCCGCTTGTTTGGTTCCACTTTTTAAAACCTAAAATTATTTTGTAATTTTAGAACCCCAATCCATTTTTAAAATATCTCGAAAGGTCAAAAATTAATTTTAAAATATTTCCGAGATATTTCTCAAACAAATATTTTGATTAAGGCTCATTTTAAATTTAATTTTAAAATTCTAACACCTTTTTTTGATATTTTTCAGGTCCTTTACCCAATCTTTTAAACGTAATTGCAGATACGCACATTTAAATAATTTTGTACAATTATTATTTAATCCAAACTTATCCTTACTTAGGAGCCTCAGACTACTAATTAAATAAAATAAATCTTATAAATAAATCTTTTGCTAGCTAGACTTTTAAAAAATAAAAGTGTTTTCAACGGGTGCAAAGTACATAGCGCGAAAATCTTTTTCTGAGCGTAACTAAATAAGGAACCCTTGATGAAAAACTCTAGTATAACGTACGTTTGTACACGTACATTTTATTGATTTTTCTAAAATGAATTGAAGACTCTGTTTTCAAATAAATATTTTTTCTTAAATTAATTATGTTTAAATAATTTAAACTAAATTTCAAGTACCAATCTTCAAATTATTAAAGTTTGAACCAAATTAATTATTTTTACATAATTAATTTTAAAAATTGTCACGCACTGTCAAACTCTTTTTAAAAATAATGTTTTAATTTTATAAAGATGTTTGACATACAAATCAATGTTGAAACAGTCGAACATCGAGCCACCCCGGGACCCATATTGTCACGCGTCTACGACACATGCTAAGCTAGCTACGTACTAGATATTTTCCGGAGTTACAATACCATGTTATAATATAATATTTATCTATTAAATAAAAATTGACTTTAAAAATAAACAAATATTAACAATTGTCTAAAAATAATTATTAAAATATTATATTTGATAATATATTATAATATATTTTTGAAAAAATAAAATAAGAATAACAAATTTGAAGCCTAAAACAATATTTTTGTTCTCCTTTAATTCCAACAATAAAATAAAAACATACATTCATTTTGTAACAACTGAACATACATTTATGATAAGAAATTGATGCACCAATATGGTGAAAAATGTAAACCATGAATTAATTAATTACTAATAAATAGATCTCCAAATGTATTAATAATACTACATATTCACTTAAATGCAACAAATACTACTGTCCCAATAAAAAGAAAGAAAAACAGATTAAATGGGCTAAATTGAGTTCAAAATAACAGTTCCGAGTCATCTACAAAACAAAATACAAACCAGCCTGATCTTTATCAGAATCGTGAATAAAATGGTGAGTGGCAATTTCTATGTTCGAATGAGATCTCGCAGGAAAAGTTTTGGAAGAAGAAATACCTTTTTTTTTTCAGGCTTCTTCCTTCATGCAATTCCTTCCAAATTAGTTTACAAAAAAGCCAAATATTAGCTCAGATGATGAGAGAAGAACATTATTGCCAATTTAGAAGAAACTTAATGTAATAAATCCGGCTATACTCATCATCATCATCTCAACTTTTGTCAAGTGTAGATTTCCCTGAAATAACAATTATAGGATTAATAACATATCAAATTCATTTCATGAGTTAACCAATAAAATAAAATAAGTTTACATTATTTGAAAGTGACATAACTAATTGTTTTTCATTGAAAGCTAAACAGAATGAAGGAGAAAGTCATGGACCTACCACTTTCTATTTGTTATGGGTTGTTTGATATTTGGAGTTTTTAGATTTTTATTGATTTAATTTTTTTTACACAAGAAAGTATTATATATCTTATCAGCCACTTGTTGCTTTTACTGTGTTTACAGAGAATCCAGTACAAAATCCCACTATTTCAACTGTGTTTATATAAAAAGGACAGGCTATGGCTAGTCACCATAATTATTTAAGAATTGAAAAAAAAAAAAAAACTATTCATGCATAAATATTATTGTGAATTATTTAATTTTCCTACACCTCCACTAAACATCATCATTGAGCTGTCACATGATGCTTACCTGGCCTTCTGTACCGTTCTAAATAAATTCATCAATCAACTAATTTTCCATCTATAAAGTCTAAAATAATAAATTTGATTGAAAGCAACAAGGATTATTAATTTTAAAATTATTGACAAAAATTCAAAATTTCTATATATTTAATACAATTCAATCATTGAGATATGAATTTTATTGTTTTTTATTTAAGAATTTTATTTAAAAATAATAATTCACTTCTTTCTCTTAGTTATTACTATTTTAATTATCAAATTATTTATTTTATCAATTAAAATATTTTATTTATTTTTATAAAATTTAAATAAAAAAAATTAATTAATTAAACTAACCTAATTTATTTCATCAAATTTTGTATGGACAAAATCCAAAAAAACTTTGAATAATCATGAGAGGTTTTAAGAAAATAATTTTTTTAAAACAATTTAATATTTTCATATTTATATTAATAAATTAAATAATTTATTAATAAAAATATTTATTTAATTATTAATTTATTCTCAATTATATTATAAAATAAAATATTAAAATATCTACAATCTAAAAAAACATATATACTTATATCCTTAAGCCTTGTGTGATTCAGGGTTATTTGAAAAAAAAACTAGTTCATTGTTAAAAAATTGTTTGATGTAGTTTATGAAAAACCAATTTATTTAAGCTTGTTTACCCAATTATCTTCTTCAGATTTTAAGTTATAAAAAATTAATATAAAAAAAAAATAATAATTTGAAATGATTGACTTCAATAAAAAGGTGAATGGGATAGTCATTTATTTGAAAAGGAAATCCAAATAAACCAGCCCACATAATTTTATTTTTGTCCAAATAAGATTATTTGAAAATAATAACCAAGCAAATCCTAATGATGTGTATATCATGAAATTATATTCAAATAACTAACAGATTATTGAATCATCAACTAAACTAACCAATTAGTCTAAATTTAAAGTTACTAATTAGGGTTTGTTTGTTTTTCATTTTGAACCTATAAGGATAAAAGCTAGTGGACCGACCTCTAACATTTTTCCCTTTTTAGATTCTCTCTAGAGAAAAACCATATCCAAACAAGGCACTATAATAAATAATTAGGTATGGGTAAGGTATTGGGTAGGCGTCTATATTTTGTATCCGTTACAGCTGCAATCGAGAAAGCAATACACGTGTCAACATCTTAAGCTTTCTCAAAATTGCAAGCCCTAGAATACTAAAAACACTAACATACACTGAATAAAAAGGCGTACGTTAGAGTAAACTTACCGATGTATAGTAATCTGGTATAGGTATACCGCCGGCGCCGGTGTCGACCGGAGGCACGGTACTTATAGGTGATGGAACACCGACAGTAGTATTTCCGGCAGGCTTTGAACTGGATAATCCTAATGAGTACGCCGGCGTACCGTCTGGTTTGAACAGACCGTAATTCCGCTCCGACGTAGGACCATTCTTCAAGTTCTCATTAAACAATGCGAACAAATAGATATTCAGATCACAATTCGGTCTCAACGGCGTCCCTTTCTTCTGAGAAATGAGTTTAATCAGATTACTATTATATTTCTTCGCATTCTCCGGCGATGCTCCGGCTTCATTTTCATCTCCTTTCGACGGCCATCCAGTCTCGGAGATCTGTACCGTTTGATTATTATAACCAATCGATGATAAAGCCCAATGTACAGCGTCAATCTGTGCGTAAAACATGTTATCATAATGTAGATTCGTGACAGGATCTACAATTCCTGAGTTTTGCTGAAACAGGACGTAATCGATTGAGATCTGTTTCGAATTATCCTTGTAAGCGAAGTACGGATACGCATTGATTAAAAAGGGGGAACATGTTTTGGAGAGAAATTCCACGATCTGTGTCATGGATCCGGTTAGATCTCGTCGGAAAACGGCAGATGAAGGTGGATAAGAAGTTTCTAGAACTGCGAGTGAGTGTGCGGTGGTGACGGTTACCTTTTGGTCGAGGTGTAGACAGACTAGAGCTGCGTGAAGACTCTGCATTGTCGGTAGGAGATGAGCGCTTAGAGAGGTGTCATTGAAGGTTAAAACCTCGTTTCCGACAGTTATACATGTGATTTTTGTAGCTGGAAGGTACGCTTGAACATTTGTTTTCACCCAAGCTAGGGCTTGATCTGGATCTCGCATTGTAGATAAGTATTCATTACCAAGTCCGACGATGAATTCAACGCCGGTGTTAGCAAAGGCTTTGAGTACTTGAGGATCGGCGTCATAGAGCTTGACTTTGTTAGCTCCGATGGAGTGGACGAGAGGTACGACATTCTCCGGTGAGGGTAGGTTATCGGCAATCCGGCCGTAATTGATACCGATTGCAACGGTTATTGAAGGAAAGAGAAAAAAGAAGAAGATTCTGGAGTCCATACGGAAGAAAAGAAGTGAGAAATGCTGTAAGTCGGAAATGGAGGAGAGGGAAGAAGAAGAAAAACCAGAGATGAGTAAGTAAGAGTTCAGTGTGTGCGTGTGTGGACTGAAGCAACGGGAGGAAGGAGGATGAGGATGACGTCATCACTCACCTCTTTTATTGAGTTTGTCTGTTTCTGCTTTTTAGTTTTGGACTCGAATCCCCTGTAATTTCAACTTTTGTTTTGAAAAGTCATTTATAAAATTAATTCACTTTTATTAATAATTACTTGTGTTAAAGTAGTATTTATTACTGAAAGAAAAATTATAGGTAATGTCAATAAATCAAAATAGAATCATAATCAATTATTTGAAATTTTATTTTCTAAAAATAGTTTAAGAAATATATATTTATTATTTAAAATATTAGTATAAGATTTAGTTTAATAAAAAAATCAATTTATCAATAATATAATATATTAATTGAAATAATATATATTACATCTATAAAATTAGAAATAGGTGATTTATGTTTTATTTTTATTTGTAGATGATTCATATATATTAAAAAAATAATAAAATTTATTTAAGTAAAAAAACAAATCATGTCATTGAAAAAAAATATAAAAATACATTGTTCAATAAATTATAGAATTAATAGGTTTCTTAATGGTGGGACATCACCTACAAAAGTACATTATATCAAATTTTAATTTAATAATTACATTATTTAACAATTTAATTTAATAATTACATTATTTCACATATGCATACCAAACGCCACTCTACTTCAGTTGCCCACTCTACTTCAGTTGCCCATTCTACTTCAGTTAGAATTTCTTCTCGATGTAAGATTTTTGTCTTGTTAGACTTGATTGAGCTGGTTTATCAAAGAATTTCTTATTTAAAAAAAACATATTGTTAATTTGTTTATGATAAACCATGAGACAACAATATAATTCATGATTTGTTATTTTTTATTTGGATATTTAGTTAAATATTTTTATCTAATTAATAAAAATTAACTCTGATATGACACATTCAACTTCAAAATTACTTACATTCAATTGTTAGACTTTCTCATAATATAGTAGAAGGGTGTACATGTTGGCCCAGAGTTTTGGGCTACCCTAACCTCAAGTAGAAAAAATAGCAATATTTTTTTTTTTTTTTTTGCCTTAAGTATAATTTAAAAAATTAATAAAAATATAACTTTCAAAGAGATTTGAATCCATGACTAACTAATAGATTACATTCTTATCTTCAACCACTATAATATAACGTTTTTTTTTTTGTTTAAAAGTATAACAAATTTAATAAAATATTTTATTATTTTAATAAATTGACTGCCCTAACCTAAGGACTTGCCCTGTTTGTACACCTTAAATTGAATTGGAGATTGTGATTGCACGTCATGTTAGCTTTCAATATAAAAAAAACAAATAAAAGTCTTAGAACAATTTTTATGAAAATAATTTATTTTTTATTGTTACAATGAAGTTATGAAAATTGTCAAATACGTTAATTTAATCATTTGAATGAGTAAGATTAAGAAAGTGATACTTGACTAGATATTGAATTACATTTAAAAAAAAAAATCCATTTACAATCATAACTAACTTAAAATCAAGTTCTTTATGATTAAAATGTAAATAAAGTAATGAATTTAAGTAAGAAAACATAAAAGAAAAAAGAAAAAAATTATGTGGAGGATAAGTAAAATATAATCCATGAAAGAATGAAGTAGAAAGCAAGACAAGAATAAAGAAATACAATAGCTAGTAGTATAGACTACAGATTGTTTAGTCATAACTAATATTAAGAACTTACCTTGAGCAACAAACATTCCATTTCAGATCTTTTCAACACATACAAAGAAAATTAATTTAATTTCCAAAAGTTATTCTAATTCTCTTCTTAAAGAGCACACATTCTAGATCTATTACATAATTCAGTCTTTATATCCAAATCATTTTTATAAAATAAAACTAATACAGATCAACTTTATTAGTTATTATACATGTGGAACTAGTTAATTTACCTAATTATGGTGTAGCCACGTTCTCTTTTGCAAGTGGAGCAATTTCCTCGCCATCCGTATCTTGTTCACTTCCGGCTACTCCAAGGCGGAGTAGCACTTGTTCCCATTTCTTCGCCGGTCCCTGATAATAATAATAATAAATTAATTAATAAAAATCATAAGAAGTCGTAAATTTAATCTTTTAACAATTACCTTCCAAGAAAGATCTTGAGACATGCAATTTCTTATCATTTCGGTTAATGCTGGAGTACCATAGGTTGAAAGAGCTCTCGATACAGATTTCACCACAGCAGCAACATCAACAGGGTCTATTGTCTCGCACTGAATTTGGTTTAATTTATTTTAAATGGATATACTTTTATTTGATTTACACAATTCATTATTTAACCATAAAAGCACATACATCAACATTAAAAGCTTCACCCATTTGGAATCCTGTGAAACCGTCTTTTACAGTGTCCACCAATCCACCAGTTGATGCAACAATTGGCACCTATTTCATAAATAAACCATTTTAATGGTTTAAAAATGTCAAAACAATAACATTGAAATGGATTGTATTGATTTTTAAAAGATTCTTACGGTTCCATATCGCATGGCGTGTAACTGAATGAGACCACACGGCTCGAATCTACTAGGAACCAACATGAAATCAGCTCCAGCTGTAATCATATGAGCCAAAGGAACATTAAACTTGGCAATTCCTCTGGCTTTGTCAGGATACTTGATTTCAAGCTGTTCTAACTGCTTCTCAAAACTCTTTTTTCCAGTACCCTAAAACAGAGGAAATTGGTCATAAACATTACACAAATGGGGTCATTCTTAACGAAAAGTAACGTGTACACATACAAGAATAACAATCTGAACATCATTCTCCACAACTATTTCAGGAATTGCTTCAGCCAAAATATCTGACCCTTTCTGTTCTTCCAATCTACCAATGAAACCAATTAAAGGGATATTTCTGTCTACAGTCAGCCCAACCTCAGCTTGAAGAGCTTCCTTCAAAAGCCCTTTTGCCTCTGTAACCTATAAAAGAAATTTATTGACAGTTTCTCTTCTGGATTTTGAAATCAGCCTATCGAGTATAAGAGAAGAATCATACAGTATCGATATCGTATTTAACAGCAATGTGTTTATCAGTAGATGGATTCCACTCCTGAACGTCCATGCCATTTGCAATACCAATTAATTCAACTAACTGGATCACATTATTCAATTCCACACCTCTATCCTCTCCCGAAATAAGCTCCTTAGCATAATACTCACTCACTGTCACAACAATATCAGACAATAGTATTCCAGCTTTTATCCAGTTAATTTTCCTCCCTTTTACAGGTTTCTCATACCTACAACAACATATAAAGTCCATGAACAGGAAGGAAAAAAACTAACGATTCTTTAATTAAGTATATACCCGTCGATAAAATCAAAATAGACTTTAAATTCGTCTGGTAGATTGAGATAATTGAAGTCTGTGAAAGCAAATCTTCCTTGGTAAGCAATGTTATGAATGCAGAAAGCAACCTGCCATCATTTTTTTTGTTACAAGTGTTAAATTAAACCAATTGATTAATGTATAATAATATATGACATATCTTACCTTAGCATTGATGTAGATCCCTTTAGATTGGTATATGGACTTTAGATAGCATGGAATAAGTGAGGTATGCCAATCATTGGCAACAAAGACAACATCCTCCCCTGAAATAAAACAATTAACATGTGGTAAATACTACTGGTAATTACCGTACTACCCTTATACTACTACTAATTACCATACTACCCTTATACTACTAATGGCCTGTGGACGTCTAGCTAAAAGAAAAAAATGAAAGATGCTACATGGTTTTTGTTAGAGCTTTGTTTAACTGAATGGGTTTGGCCTGGCCCTGCCTCGGGGTGTGACAAAAGAAAACTTGATTTTTGCAGGGTATGGACCTTTATAAATATCTGGTATTTGCTAGTGTTTCTTCTTGTCCTTACTTTTCTCTAATATCCAGTTGTAACTTACTTTTTCGACATATAATGAAAGTCTTCTCCGTCTTCAATTTTCACATAAATCTGTGTGTTTTTTACATGCTTTATTTCTTTTAGTTTGTCATCCATTTATGACAGTTTCTTTCCTTTGGTATACAAAAAGGCAAGAAAATGGGCTATCAATACTCAACCCAATCTTTGAGGACAAAGATTACTTAATGGCATGATTGTACATAATAGTAGAGAATAGATATAAGTAGAGTAGAACCCTTGTATTGGTTGTGACCCTAATTTATTCCGGGAATAGTTAGCATGACCGACTCCCATTAAATCATTCTTAGTGGGAATCGAACTTAAAACTTTTAAATCTTAGTGGGAATTGAACTTGAAACCTTTTTATTTATTAAGTAAGACCCTTGTCATTTGAGCTACTCTGGTGGGTTAACTTACAGCATGATACAAATAATATTTCAGATTGAAACATACCATAAGGACCAGAGAAGTATTTGTTGTTGTTTAGATTCAGAATCCTTGGTGCCTCTAAAGCAGCCTAAATAGAAAAGTACAAACAAAAGTAAATCATAAGCATATCTATTATTGTTGGATAAAGAAAACATCAGCATCAACTTACTTGACATAGCAAACTAAACTTAAGTTGGTTATCAACATAATCAGTCCCAGCATTAGGACCATACAGCTTTGAGCCAGTCTTTCCCAAAACCTTGAACAATCAAAGAAATTAAGCATCAGAAAACATCTTTTAGTTCAATTTTTTTCTCTTAGTTTAAAAGGAAACCTTCTCTAAGAAGATTGGATGGTCCACAAAGACACGATCCACACCACGTTTATAGCAGTGGAAGAAACGAACTGTCTCGACTTTGTCACCAACTTGAATCTACAATATAGGAACCACATTGAAGATATAGTTCAATAGAATTATACTCCAGAACAGAAATTACAAAGAGTATACCTCAAGAAGGACACTTGTATCCCAAGCATCTTTGTACTGATCATATCGTGGAGACACTGTCATAACTCGGTGTCCTAAGGCCTGGGAGGTTAATTAATAATCAATTTCAGATCTCATAACAGCAAAAACAATGAACAAATTCTATTTGTACCGCAAGAGCTGGTGGAAGTCCACCAACCACATCACCAAGTCCTCCAGTTTTACTCCACGGTCCAACCTCAGCTGCCACAAAAACCACACTCATAGGATGTTCACAGACAATTTTCCCAACAGCAGTGTTCTTGTGGCTTCTCCTGATCAGATGCTTGGAATTAGCTTTTAAATTCTTTCTAATTTGTAGAATTTCACACTTATTCAGAGATCTCAATCCGTTGTAAGTCATCATTTGACTCTTCATGCCTATCTGTGTCGAACTGGCTCTGGTTTCAACTCCATTATTGACATATGAGCTTCGTGATACGAAGTGTGAAGCAGTTACAGTAGCCATTTCAGGTATCTTTTGTCTGATCATGATAAAACATATTTCAAAGCGTTCATTAAGAAGGATCATTAAGAAGGATCAAAGTATAATTTCTACTTTTGTGTATCAAGAATCAATGTCATTATATGAAATGCTTACTGAGTGCTGATGAAGATAGAACGATGGAGTTTTCCCCGGCGGTGAAGAGTATGAATGCCGTGAAAGCTGTCACCGGTCGGCAGTCACGGACGAGGCTCCATTGAATTTCAGCTTCAGTGTTATATAGCAGAGTATGAATTACACGTGTTGATTGAATATTGGTTGAGAGATTCATCCCTCCATTCGGTGAGTAAGGGCCTCTAAATTTTTTGACGATCTGTGTTTTTAGCGGGATAAAAAAAAAGTGAAAAAAGAAAAAATATGATCACGCCACGTGGAGGTTAATGGGGACGGGTCGGGTACATAGTACCATGTAAAGAATATGCTAAGCATTTTTCTTTTCTCTTTTTAAAAAAATAAATTTGAATAAAAAGTCATTTACTTTTAAAAAAATAATAGGGTAACGAAGACAGCAATTTCATGTCGCCCCACATCAATATTTAAAAAAATATATAATTTTTTTCACTTTAATAACTCATCCTTTCGTATTTCTCCGCCATGTTATTCTCTTCTCTCCGCACAAGCTAAAAAAAGAAGACGCACAAGTTGAAAGAGAGCGAAAGAACAGGAAAAATAAAGATTATTTCATTTTAGCTTGTGCGAATTCGACATCTTCTTCAATCTCTTCTCCTTCTTTAGCTCTAGATCTGTTTATTGTTTTGATTTGTTTATTGTTTGGATTTACTTATTGTTTAAATATGTTTATTGTTTTAATTTGTTTATCATAGAGATATGTTTATTGTATAAATAATTAGATCTGTTTATTATCTTCTTACTCGCTGCATACTTCGAAGTTCCATTAACATTTATATTTACAGATGCTCACAAAAAGGTTATGGATGAATCTAAAAAAATATATCTACGTGGTCTTTCACGTCGCCCCACATCGGCATTTAAAATAAATAATATAATTTTTTTCCCTTTATTATCCCATCATTTCGTATTTTTCCGTCACGTTCACTCTCTTCTCTTCGCACAAACTGAAAAAAGAAGACGCCAAAGTCGCACAAGATTACTTTGAAGTTCCATTAACAAATATATCTACAAATGCTCACAAAAAGGTTATGGATGCATATTGTGCTTTGGTTTTAAGCCTCTAATATTATAGAATTTCGGGACGTTTTTGTTCCAAAAGTTCCCAAAAGTCTTAAAATACACAATATAAAGTAATTAAAAAACTTAAACTCTTTACAGGTTGTTAAATTATAAAGCATTCCTTAATTGTAAAATGTTCAAATATAAACAAATAATAAAATTAACCATCAAAACACGTCTAATTTGAAAATTTCATCACCCAAACCGCCTCTGACTGTTTAGACGTCGTAGATCTCCGAAAAATACACAATTTCAAAAAATAATTGTTCCAATTCGTCAATCGTATACAAAGTTATGCCTTCCAATCCAAGTATTTCGACATAAATTAAGTTTTTATTTTCGGGATGTTTTCTACCGAAAACTTTTTCGGGACGTTTTCTCTCGGAAATGGAACTTTCGGGACGTTTTTGTCCCAAAAATGAAACTTTCAGGACGTTTTTGTCTCGAAAATGAAACTATTGGGATGTTTTTGTCCTGAAAATGAAACTTTCAGGGCGTTTTTATCCCAAAAGTTTTTATTTTGGGACGTTTTCTCTCGAAAAGGAAACTTTCGGAACATTTTCTTCCGAAATTTTCTAGACGTTTTTGTCCCAAAAGTGAACATTTTCGGGACATTTTTCTTTGAAAATAAACAATTTGGGACAATTTCTCTTGAAAGTTCCCGAAAGTTAACATTTTCAGGACACTTTTTTTTCCCGAATTTTATCTGTTATTTATATAACTAGGAAGATCCTCGTGCGATGCACACGGATAAAAATATATTGTTACAACGTTCCGCGTTCATCAAATTTGGTGTTGAATTTAAAATATAAAATGTTATTAGCCTAGTTGGTTAAAGAGTTGTACTTGTTTTGTTAGGTTGCGAGTTCGAACCATACCTATAGCATTTTTAATTTTATTTTTAACCGTTTTAAGTTTATGGGCGGGTCAACCCACAATCTGACCCAAGTATCCATTTATTCTCACATATATATCCAAATTAACCACAGCTCTCGACCCGGCAATCCGAACACTTTCAAAATTAAGCATCATTATATATATATAGATTGTTTATCTGTTTAGCAACCTTCGTGGTTCATTTATTTGTTTATCCGTAAATAATGAATGTTGTCAATAAATTATAACATTGTAAATGCATTTTAAACAAATACGAGTTTTACTTCATTTTCAGAACAAAACGTCCTAAAAATAAACAATTTCAAGAGAAAATGGATCTAAACAGTAAAATAGACCTAAACAATAAATAGATTTAAACATGTGGGTAAAACGGAATGCAAATAGAATCTCCAAAAGTAGTGTTCTACACAGCAACGTTCTGCACAACATCATTCGACTTGTTATAAGATCTCGACTATGTAGGAAATGAGTCTCCAATTTGTCTACAACAAGTATTGCCTCTCTGAACAATTTGTAAACTCTGTTAAGGTTCTTACAAATATGAAAAAGTGGAAAACAAGATCATTAACATTGAAATAAAATAATTTTTATCTATAACTAGATCTGAAAAACGAAATAGTATGAACTAGAGTTCTGAAAAACGAAATAGTATGAACTAGATTTTTGGATTGGGCAATGATTTTTGCCGAATCCAAAGAAGTTTGGGAGAGAAAAATAATTTGAGAATTATGGCGAGTTTGGGTTTGGGATTGTATTTATATTACTAGATAATATATTTTTTCTTTCTCTTACACATGTATTAGGCAACGTAAGATTCGTGACATTGTTTTCTAAAACTAAATGCCAATATATTTGTGATTGAAGGTTTAAAAGAGGCAGCTGAAAAGAAAATTGATAGGATTGCTAAAAAAATTATCCATAAAAATTTAAAAACAGGAATGTAGCAAAGGTAAAAACCAATTGTTGATAAAAAAAAATTCTAAAGAAAATGCAGTAGGAATACAGGGGAAGAAAGAAGAAATTTAGAAGGTTGGTTATAACGAAAGGGCCAACCTATTTGGTCTTAAAAATCAGATTACCAAACTCTTGATGCATGCTAAGAAGGGAGAAATCACAATCAGTAAAGAGAAATCTCAGCAAATAATAGTAAAACTCAATATTCATTATCTCTAGGATTAAAATTTACTGAAGAAAAGCAGAATATGAGGAGATAGTTAAATGGTCAGTTGAGGCAATGAAGGAGCTGATGAAGGCCCCAAATCCAAGACCTACACTTTAGGAGTAATTCAACATGGAAAGTCAACAAGGTATGGAAGTATAAAGTAGAAAAGAAATTTAAAGATCATGCCTACAAAGGAAAAGTCTACTTGGACAAAGGTAAAGATACTCAACTCTTCTCTTAAATTCAAATTGTCTTCAAAAGTAAATGAGAAATGTATTGAAGACTGGGAGTTTGTAGTGATTAGAAACTTTATAGGGAAAAAACAGAGTATCATTCTCATATATCAAAGAGACTTAAATAAATAGTTGGGAGAAAAGGGCTTGAAAAAGTTTCTACAAACATACATGACCTCTACTTCTATATATAGTTCAAAAAGAGCTCAAATTTGGAAAAAAATTCCTGAAGAAGGGGCATACTTACATAAGATCAAATTGCATAAAACTAGAAAAGTGGTCAGAAAAGATGAATCTATACATAGCAGACCAAAGGGAAACGACCCAAATTTGGTTCAAGCTCTGGAACATTTCATCCCACATGTATAATGCTGAAGCAATTAGTCATTTTGCATCAATTAGGAAATCATTATATATGGACCCAATAACTGAAGGAGGAGATCACTTGTCATTTGCTAAAATTGGCATTGAAGTGCATCTTAAGAGTGTTCAACCAATAAAAATGACAGTTGTTGACAGGAAAGGAAAGCACAATATCATGGAGATCTCTTATGAATGGAAACCAAAGAGGTGTACTTTTTGTAACAATTTCTTGCACAATAAATGTGATAAAGCTAAAGAAGAAGAGCATAAAAACCAGAAAAGCTAGGAAGTAGAGGAGGCTAAACTCAAAGATCAAATAGTTGTAGAAAAAAGTAAGAATGATTCTGGGAAAAATGAAAGTAGTGAAGGAAAGAAAGTAAAAGAAATCAAGGTAAAGAGGATTTTTTTTTTTGTTATAATGCAAAGGACCGGGATGGAAATGGAAGATGAACTTGAAGTTGTTATTGAAGGAACTCAAGAGGAAGATACCCATAATTTCAAAGCTGAAATAGAAAATTCTAAAGTCTATATATAAGATTTCAAAACCAATGTGGAGTCTGGAGGTGAGGGCGAAAATAAGGATGACAATAACACATAAATTCAAATTGAAGATAACAAAGGTAAAAACCCTGAAATTCTCAAAAACAATTCTTTTATTAAATCAAAACGATCTCGTACAAAGAGAAAATTTAAAATGAGAAACAATAATACTCACCATTCTCTTCAATATAATCTCTTTTCATCTCAGAGGAAGGGGAAGAGGAAGAGGAAGGAGAATAAAATTTCTCAATGTAAACGAATGACATGCGGAAATGTCAGGATGAGATGATTAGGTTTGAATGTAGTATTTTCTGTTTGTAATCTTTGTTTTTTAGAATGTATTAATGTTACTAATCATTTTTTGAATTTTTTATTTTATTTTATCAATTATAGTTAAAATTTGTCTATTTTGATTTTTTACCTTCCCACGTTCAGAATTTTAATGTTTTCCCAAAAATTATTAAAATTAATTTTTTATATGTATTTCTCATCATGATTATTTTACTGTTTGTTTTAGTATATATATATATATATATATATATATATATATATATATATATATATATATATATATATATATATATATATATATATATATATATATATATATATATATATATATATGTTACAGCTATATTTTCAGAATAATTTTTATTATTATTAAAATTCTTTTAAAAGTGTTTTTTTTTTTCAACTTCATATTATAATAATTTCAATGAGTTCTCCTCCTAGTCACTCTCAAATGATTATATGATTGTTGAATTTTCTTATTAAGAATTTTATTTATTTAAAATATTCTTACAACTTTGACATTTAGATTTTCAATTATTTATTTGATTTTGTAAATATTATTTGATATTATTTATAATTTAAATGTAATTTTTTATTTAAATAAAAATAATTCTTTATAAAAAAGAGAATAATAATGCAAGAGTACTATTCTCCCTAAAAAAAACTAGAAAATCCATATGATAAAAAAAATAAAAGAGTAAGGATAAATGTCAAGAGAATTTTTGCAAATTATTTATTTATTTGTTAATTAGGGAATGATATGTTTTTTTAATGAGTAGAATAAAAAAACTACAATTCTTTCATCTTTCATATCTTTGTTCAAAATTAAAATTGGGCAAGTTTTTTTTTTTTGTTTTTTTTTATTGAATCCATTGTTATATTTTTTTAATCTATTTTTTATCAATTATTTTTTGAAGTGTTAGTTGACTATTGGTCTAAATTATTAGGTTTTATTGAGGAAAAAAATAATGATTGAGGAAGAAATAATAATAATAATTTTTTTTTAAGTAAGAAGACTTAAAATAATATTGATATATATAAATAAAATAAAATTTATAATTATTTAAAATAAAAAAATATTTTAGTATTTTGATTAATGAATTAAATGACGTGATTATGATATTGGAGTGAAATAATGTTTGATTTTGTTAATAACTCAAATCGCCTTAAGTTATTAATTTAAATTTTGATGTGCCATTTAATTCTAGAACTTTTACATTTTTAGTGGTTTGGGATTTTTAACAAACAAATTAATTGATTCATTATTTTTCTTTAAATATTTTGTCATTTTTGTTTTATCGGACAATAAGTAAATAACATTTTTTTTTTTAATTTCTAGATGGTGGGATGACTTAAGGTTTGGCGTCTTTTCCCACCGCATCAAATTTGCAATGAAAGTAGTCACTTAATAAAATTTAATGTGTTTTATTTTAGGAAATTTATTTGTTTAGGGATGTGGGTCTGATCCAAATTTTAAGATTCATGCACCGAAATTTAGAAGATATTTTTTTTACCGAAAAGATTGTATGGGAAAGCTGAAGTAAAATGGTTTTGGACCAACCAGTTTATATAGAGACAAACACTCAGTTCAATAACGTTGTTCCAAAGTGGTCTGCCACTAGGGCCACCCTCCCCCTCTACAGATTGTTGTAGCCATTATTGTGATTTATGAACTTGTGTGGCTTCTATTACATCTCACCCTAAATAGTACAATTAAAAAAAAACAAAAAATAATTCATGTTCTATCCTTATCAGAGATTGTGGTGTAGTGAAGGTTCACACAAAATTGATTTGAATATCTTATTAGGAAAACATTTTAAAAAAATTATATAAATTGGTAGTGAAAATCAAAATTTAAGAAAAAATAATTAAATATAGTTAAACTTGGACAATAGTTGTTTACAATAATAATATGAATTTATTGAGACTATAACTAGTGAAAAGGGTTAAATTTATATTTAATCAATTAGACTTGATTATTATTATTATTTGTTAATTATAATTTTAAATTATTAAATAAATAAGATTTTGTATATTCTTTAGGGCATCCTGAGACTTATTATAAACTTGGGCTTTTCTTACCAAAAAAAAAAAACAAAAAAAAAAAAACTATAGTTTAAAAATAATTAAATAATATGTAAAAGAATATTAGTTATAAAAACTATTAATCTAAGTTAATCAGAATTTTAAAATCTGAATGACTAAAATAAAGGTTTCAACTCTCACCTCAACATGTGGGTTAAGCTTGACAAAATAAAACGTGTGAAGCCAAAATCTTGAACAATTCTAGTATTCCTTTAAATATAATTAATTCATTTAAAATTAGTACAATAAAATGTGTCTACAAAGTTAATTAACAATTCCTAATATAATAGATTAATAAGCTAAATTTTTAATACTATATATAATTGATGATTAAACAAATATGTTTGCTAAACTTATTTCAAATCAAAATAGCACTGCCCAAATTCATATTCCAAGGACATGTAATTTGTTTTTTCTTTAATATTTGTACAATTTAATTTAACTTTATAGTTCAGGTTGCTATCTAAGATAGTGTTCGGTTTTTTTTAATTAAATGATAACTAGTATAACATCCCACAACCATGATCCCCGTTTAAACTCGAAATGTTTTCAGATGAAATTAAACTCGTGACATTTAGGTTTTTTAAGTCGACTCTTACCACTGAGCTACCTGGGTGGGGTGTGTTTGAGTTTACAAGTTCAGTTGACTGGTTAACGTGTTGAATAAAATTAATATGAAGTTGAGCAGTTTAATAATTTGAGTCAAAATTTATAATATTAACCTTATCCGCTTATTTGTAACTGATCCACACCTGAACCAAATTTGACTCGACATGATTAACCCGATAGATCCAACTTAACTCGAACCCAACCTGATTTAACCCAATGTAATTAATATCACATCTCTTTATTTTAAATTAAAATAACATCAAATCACAAATTTATTTACATAAAATTTCTATAAAAAATAAGTGAGTAAAAAAGAACAAACACACAAGTTTATAAAGAAAATTATAAACGGGTTGGTGTGTCTACTTAGGTCATTTCAGGTTGACCGATTTTGACTTGTTTATTAATTAGGTTAACACCGGTAGCTAATTTCGATCTGAACCTAAGAATATATAACCATAACCTAATTTTTTTTATATTTCATTTCGAATTTTATTTTCGTGTGGGATAAAAAATTGTCAACCCTATTACAAACTTTTAATATCTAATTGCACTCTACTTTTCATCCAACTCAATAAAAATTGAAAATTTATTTAAAATCAATGTTGAATTGAAATTGTATAAATTTATATTTAAAGAATATTAATTATATATTATTTTTTATAAGTATAATTAAATATGAAATTAATTTTAAAAGAATTTATAAAATTGTAGAATTTTAAGTTTATAAATTTAAGATTTTTAGAGTTTAACTTATATTATAATTTAATTAAAATCAATAGTTAAACTCTTTTAGAATTGGAAAATTTTAAATATTATATTGATATTTTAATTAACTTTGTGGCACGGTTACCAATATAATCAACAAAATAATATTTTTTATTCATAAAGAAATTGTTTTAACTAAAATAATTTATAATATACAATGTCTAATAAATTTTATATCAAGTTATAGAAAACATGAAATATAATTCTATATTGTAAATATAAGTTTAAATGTTGTTTGTGTGTGTGATTTTAGTATTAGTACTGGATGCAAGAGATGGTGAAATAAATATAATTCATTTATGATAATTGCATGCCAAATCAAAGAAAAAAATGTCTCAAAAGAGACAAATTTGGACTAGTTTGTTTTAAGACAGAAACTTTTGTTCCAGATATAAAAATTCATCAGAATATGGAGCTAACTTTATTTAGATGCAGTAAAAGTAGGCACTATTGAATTTTATTTTTTTACTTTGTGAAGTCTGAGTCCATCCCAATCTTACACCTTGCCCAGGTTTTCTAACTCACAACTTGAACAGGTTAAATTGACTCATAAATTTGAATAAGTTCACCAGTTTGAAATATTTGATCCAAATTATGATATTATTTCTCCATGCAGATCAACATCCATTGATGTAAGTCATTTTTTATTATCTAGATAACAAATCCTTAATAAATTTCTAAACTTTATATATGATTAATTCAGTTTTCAAAAGTTCTTTAACTATATCCAAATAAATTTTTTGACAATAATATTTTCCAAATTACTCTGATTACCTACAAAACATAACACTTAATCGAAGAACATCCAAACCCTAGATTGCAGAAAATGACATTGGATTCTTGCTTGATCAACTATAAAATCAAGCTGCCATCAATATTGCAAAGATCAATCTAAGAGAAATACTTAATATACCAGAGTTGTGGTTCCCAATTTAGTACTGATTCATTCAAGACCAACTCAAAGTGACAAACATTGAACCAAGAATGAACTAAAAAAACATATTAAAATTACCAAAATTCAAAGAAGACTCGACCCGCCTACAAAAATTAAACCTCAATGCCTCTGATACAATGAGATTTTGTTTCCCTAAACACGCAACACTCATCATATCCAAAACTTCAAATATGTCTCTGGCACACCAACAAACAACAAATGATATTACGCACTAAGTTCATAATAAACCTTGAAAATTTCATGTCAGCTCAATCACCGATGGGCTGTAACTAAAGTTTCAATGAACCTCAAGCCATCAAATTTGGGGGAGAATTTCTTGTCTTCCACAGAAGAAGCTGCACGCGACGCCCTTGCATTACCGCTTAAACTAAACTCCTTTGAGAAAAACGAAAGAAAAAAAAACATTTAATTGAATCAATCTTCCATTTGAGCATCTCTTAAATTTGTCAGAAGTTAATCAATTAGGTAAAGAAAAAAACACTTCTATGTAGAGATGATGAAACAAATTGTGGCATCTTAGGCAAAAAAAGAAAAGTTAAAACTTTTGGCTATCTTTAGTTTGAGATGGATATGTCCAATACATATTCTTCAAAAAGGAAAAGTATAGATTAGACTCATTACAAGAGGTAATAATATTGGTTGATTCCCACTATGAACATTAAAGAGGTTATAAAAGATAAAAAAAAATGACATGGGTAGTCATGAATTCAACAATAACATAAAAGAAAGAAAATATTCAAGACACCCACCATAGTTAAAATGAAATACCTAGTCAAGTTACTCAAATCCAAACAAGAGTTTTGCTACATAGGATTTGAATATATTCAATACCAATTCTAAAAACTTGGAATCTGAAACTGAATTTTAATTCCAATTTCGAAAATCCAAACCTAACATAAAAATAACAAATATATACCAATTAGGTCGTTCTTGAGAAAAAAGAAGAGAAAACAAGAATAAGAGTTTAGATCAATCATTGATTTGTTGAAAGAAACTCTAAGATACGTCCTCTTCCAACTTATCCCTTCAAATTGCATCGATAAGGAAAAATCATCGAAGAACAACTGAATCTACATACAAAGTAAATAGAGAGAAATTGAGGGGAAATCAAACCTTATTTGGTGATATGTATGAAATATCGTGTTTGTTCCCTGAGGGAGATGATGACGAGATAGCCATAGTAGAAGCTGCGATAACCGTCGCAAAGAGAGTACAAGGAGCTTTCATTGTTCAACGAATCTGAGAGAAAAAGCACCGGATCTACTACCAGATGGAGATGAGAATTCAAAACACGTTACAAAAGAAGATGAAAAAAGTCGAAATCCAACCGAAGTTCGACAGATCTCGGCCTTCTTCTCTGTTTACGCGGCTCCACGACTCGTTTCTCCCTTGGTACGGAAAGGGTTTAACCCTTTTTATATTATACCCGTAATGTCTGTTTGGAATTGGAAGTAATTAGGTCTTATTTTGGTAGGTTCAAGATTAAAGTATATTATTTTAATTTTATTAAATATAAATATTACTTCATGATATTATTTTAATTATCAATTTGTAATTTTAAATACTATTATTATATTTATTATTATTAAATTCATTATTTTATTTTATTTTTAAAAGAGTGCATAGTTGATTAGTCCTCAAACTAAGAGACATACACCAACAACCGAACATATACACAAATAAACAGGGGACAAGAACCAACAACAGAACATGTAAAATACAAGCAAACAAACATTTTAAACTTTAACAAACTTGTTAAACATTAAGTCATTACAATATTGAGAAGATCAGTTCAACTATTTCATAAGTACAATCCTGTTGAAATATATATTTATTAGTTAAAATTCATTTTCATTGTTTCCTTAAATTTGATATCTTAAATTTGATATCAATAAAAAAAAATAGATTAGGGTAGTGTGAATCCGGGATGGAATCGAAAATATCGTGTCAGGCACCATGAAAAATAATTGTCTAAACTCTAACCCAAAATATTATAAAAGATTACCAAATTTAGATATATTTTTATTCTGTACATTATCATTGATTTAATTTGTAACTCTACACTCTTTACAAATTAGATTTATATTTTTTAAAAATATAGTTGTAATTCAATATAATTTTCATTTAAAGTGTAAATGAAAAACTAAAAATATTGTAATAAGTATTGTTTGTACCCATAGGTAATTTGATAACGAGGACCACATATCCTATTGGGCTTGGTCTCGATTTTTATAATTGGTTTGGGGATGTATAATATCAGATGAATTTGAAAATTTCAATTATTATATCAATATATAAAATTATAATTTTAAATTATAAATAATTAAAGTTTTACCCTTACAAAATATTCAAATAGAGATGTAAATTTATAAAAGAGAACAATGATTATATATGTGATAATTATTAATTTATATAATATCAATATTTTTGAAATTATTTTTGAAACAACTTAAATAGTTTAATATGATTTTCATTTGTACCTATATTATTTAATAATTTTTTTATTATAATTTTATTATTTGTGAACATATTAATTTCAAATTATTAAAATTGTAATAATTATTACGTTAATTATATATTATTAAAATTAAAACTATACTTAAATTTAAAATACAAAATATTATTTTAATTTAGTATTAAAATTAATCATATAATTATTTATACAATGTAGATACTATATAGATTAATCATATAACAAGACTTATTTCTACAAATAAGTGTTATACGGGAATAAATAACATTTACTTTAATTTAAGACGTTTTAATTGTAAATTATTATTTATTATAATTTAAATAAACATTTAAATTTACTCTATATATTTTTTTATTTAAATTTAATTTATTATTTATTATAAATTTGATCAAATTTAATTAAAAACAAAAATAGTTAAAGATTAATAATTGTATATTCTATTAGATTACAATTATAATATCATGTCATCAATTTTTTATATTGTATCAAATAATGATTCAAGTTATAACCTTAAATTATAATAATGTATTTATTGATTAAAGTACATAAAAGAAAATAGACTAAATTATTCTTATTTTGATGTCTATCAAATATGTAAAGTCTATTATATTATAAACTTTAATAAAATATTATCTAAAAAAACACTTTAGTTGGCCAATTCAAAATCTTCCTTGAAGATTTTATAATTATTATCATTTAGGTTCAAGATTTTATGTTGCCAATTATTTCTTCTTGTCAAGACTAATAAATGATTTGAGCTTTAGAATCAAAATTAGTTTTTCCTTGAGGCAAACCATTGGGAGTAGAGAATCAATTGTCATTTTAATATAATAATTTTGATATCCAATTCTCATAAAAACTAACATGAGTAGTTTTAAAAGATTAGAGAATTTTCCAAAAAAAGAAAAAGAAAAAGAAATAGAGAAACAAAAGAAAGGAGGAAGATAACAAGATAGTGGTGGTGACATGTCATGTTTATCTCTTATTTTGTTAAAGCAACAATTTGTATTGGAGATGAAATTAGGGTAAAGAATTAAAGATCCATTATTGAATCAATTTGAGCCTTGTAGCATATTATGTGGCCCTTGTTGGGAGAGAGGGATAAAGTTTAGGAGACAAATACGGAATCCCATAATACATCCCATGTGAGAGCGACAAACTAACCCAAATCCCACATGGCCTTGGACTTGGAGTTCTTCAAATTAAGGACACACTATTGACTCTCAAACTTTATTAATAATTGTTTGTCCGAGTGATTCGTTTGATATATATATATTTTTTTTAAAGTTGAACCAAACATTTTTTAAGCTAAGATATTATTGTATACGCCTTTCTAACAATTTGTCAAATTTTATGTTTAGTTAAATTATAGAATTATAATTATTGAGTTTTCTTTATAAAATTTAACATGATTCTAAAATAAAAAATTGATCGTATTAACTTTTTTGAGAAAACAAAATTATAATTAAAACAAAAATCTTGATTGTAAGTTTTATTATATATTTAAATGCAAAAAATTAATTCAAAATAGACTAAGCAATTGACTAAATGTTCTACGTAGAAATTGATCAACCAACCCTCGGATGCAATGCTTTAATCACACTTATTAATATTTACAAATTATATACGACCATGTGTATCAAGGTGATAATATCTGATTGTGATGATATTAAAATATCGATTTGGTTCTTTAACTATATTGTAAATTAATAAGATAATTTGTTTGAAATAATTTAAAATAGCATGAACTGACAAATATTGAAAATTCAATTAAAATAGTAAGTTATTTATTTATTTGTGAAGAAAAAACTTGTATAATCCATGAACAAGAATGTTTACAAAAAAAAAAAAACACACATATATATATATATAACAAAACAAATTTTCAATTAAAAAAAAAAGGAAAAACAAAATTATTAATCATACAAAGTATAATTTAAAATTACAGTGATTTGAAATAAAAAAAAATAGAAAATATTATCAAACACAGCTTAAAAATAATTGAAAAAAAATCAATACATAACTCAAAAAAAAAGAGAATTAAATCAACAAGTAAAAAGACAATATATAAATATAATGCACTTGGATTTCAACAAATACATGAATTTGTTTTTCAATTTATTGTTCTATTTACTTAGTGATAAATTTAGTGTTTGATTTTTTATTTATAATTATAATGTTGAGAATCAATCTAAATGGCATGTATCCTTCAGATTACACCACTATTTTACAATACCTACATATATATATATATGAGGATCTAATCTATATTCTATACAAGACCAAACCACATGTTGATGTTGGTACTTGTTGCTTTTATCTAAGCAACAAAACAATGTCATCCAAGTGTCTACTACTATTACATTCATTTATTTGCTAAAGTTTGTATCCATCTAGCATAACATTTTCAATTATTACCTGAAAAACTTTACAAAATATACACAATCACAAAAAAGAGTAATGATAGGGGGAGCGAAAGATTTGTAGCGAAAGTGTAGCGAAATGATGTGGAAGGCTGACTAAGCATGATGACTCAACATTTCAAAATTTTTATTTCTCTCTCCTCTCTGTTCGTTAATAATTTATCTCTCTTCTCTTTATTAATCATTTATTTTTTATCTTTTCTTTTATCTTTATTAATAATTTATTTTTATAATTAATTTGTAAATATATGTTTATATATTTTATTATTTAACTTATTTATAATTTATTAATAAAAAATATATATTATATTTGATAAATTAAGATAATAAAAAATTAAATATAAAAATTCTTAATTTTTTAAAATTAATTATTTCTCCTCTCCCTATATATAATTTATATATTTATTTGATTTTAAAATGAGTTATAATAGGGAAAATAAATAAATTAAATATATAATTTTTAAAATTATATATATATTTTTACTTAAACTCTTTATTAGTTGTTTTTCCTTTTTTCTCTCTTTAATTATTTTTTTATATTTCATTTTCTTGTGAATTGTATTATAACTTAATTAATTAACTCAAAATGTTATATATTCTCTTTTTATATTATCCTATTGAGTTAACTCTTATCAAAAATATTTTTATTTATGATTAATAGTTAGTTTGAGTTATATTTATTTTGAATATTAGTATAATTTGATTCGAGTTAGTTTATCTTGACAAATTTTTTTTCTTCTATTATAACTTAATTTAAAAACTAATAAATAAATTATTAATATATATATATATATATATATATATATATATTAATCGAGAAGAGAAATAATTAATTAAAAAATTAAGAATTTTATATTTAATTTTTTATTCTCTTAAATATATATTTATCAAAATATAATATATATTTGAATATATATATTTTATTATTTTTAAAAAAATTAAGAAATTTTATATTTAATTTTATATTCTCTTAAATATATATTCATCAAATATAATATATACTTGAATATATATATTTTGTTATTTTTTATTTAATTTATTATTGTCTCTATTATTATTTTAAAAACATATATTTATAAATTAACTATAAAAATAAATTATTAATAAAGATAGAAGAAAAGATAAAAAATAAATGATTAATAAAAAGAAGAGAGAGAAATTATTAATGAACGGAGAGAGAAATAAAAAATTTGAAATGTTGAGTCATATTGCCTAGTCAGCCTTCCACATCAGTTCGCTGCACTTTCGCTACAAATCTTTCGCTCCCTCTATCATTACTCCACAAAAAATATCTATTTACAATGAATATTGCAGTTTTTTCTTATTACTTTGCATCAATTTTACATATAGGTGATATATATATAATAATAATAATAAATTAATACGACTCACCTCAATTTTAGGCGTTCTCAAGTAAAAATTAAATAAGTCTTTTTTGTCTCTTAATCATTACTCTTATTATTTAAATTATCTTAATCTAATTTTGATTATATATAAAACTGAAATGTCTTGGGCTTAAAAGAAAAAATACAACTTGTTTGTTTGATCAATTGAAAGTTGAATAGTAACTTATAATTAACACATTAGTGGAGTTAAAGTATAAAAAAAAAATATTATTAAAAGATAAAAAAAATTATATTGAACTAGAATAAAAACCCTCCATAGATATTGTCCGTGTTAGTCTCTTAAAATTTTATTTATATATTTCATTAATAATTTTGGTGCAAAAATTCAAACTCATTTCTATAAATAGTCTTTACTAAATAATTTTGGTGAAAATTCAAACTCATTTCTATTTTATAGTCTTTGCGACTCTTAATTACTAAGAGCATATCCAACCGATACCCAAACTCAAACCCCTTTCAAACGTTTCTATTGTTCATAATATCAAAATTATTTTTTTCTTCTAATTCAATCCTTAAATTTAATTTAGATATATTTTTATACATTAAACTTATTTATATATTTTATTTATTTATATAACCTAAATTTATAATAATATTCAAAAAAAAATTATAATAATATTAATTTTTTTAGTTTATTAATTGTAATTTTTGAATTTTTAATAATTTATAATCAAATTTGAAATAATGGGGTGATATTAAAATATTTTGATGTAATTTATAAAATTTTAAAATATATGAGGTAATATTAAAAATTTATAAAATTTATGTAAGAAAAATATTATAAAGAATATTTTTTTGAGTTTAAAAATAAATTTTTCGATTTAAAAATAATTACGTTTTAATATCACACTTTTGAGTTTATAAATGAGTTTTTTAATTGGATTGACTCGGACATATTTTCTTAAAATAATATATATAAAATTGTAAACAACCTCTTTTACATTAAAGATAAACTAAATCAACTATTCAAATTATAAATAAAATAAATTAAACAAGTTCCGGAACTTTGTTTGACCTTTCTTTCGTTCGAACCGTAGGAAGACTAAAATCCCGGTCTAAGACATTTGACCGGTAATTTGCTGTTTTATATGAGCCGCTGGTCAACACGTTTAATAGAGAGGGCCTTGTTTGGTCATTTAAAATTATTTGTAAAGGGTGTAAAATTGTGTGGTGAGTCTAAAACAAGCCAAAACCAAACAAGGCACAAATAGTGGAAGGACTAGAAGTTACCGAACTAACTCGGAAAAGGGTCTTGAAAGCTCTCGTCTTTATCCTCTTCTTTGATCCCACAGTATATAAATACAGACGCCCCTTCTTTTAATTCATCATAATTCATAAGCAAATTAGAATCAAATTAAATTCATCTTCTTCATCCATTCATCTCGTTTCGTTAATCATGAATTCGATGTTTAGTTCGTTCGACGCCTTATGCGCGGAAGTGATGGGCCACAGTTTCAAGAACTCCTTTCCTTCTTTAAAGAACAACCCTGTTTCCAACGGCGATCAACAACGATCGGAGGAGGCCAACATGAAGGGGAAACCCTCGCCGCCGCCGCCGCCAACTGCCGATGGAACCGGCGGCAGGAAAAAGAAGGTGGTTAGTGCCAGATTTGCGCCGGAGCTTGATGGGTTAAATTGCTTTGAGACGCTCGTGTCTTTCTAATAATGTAATTAGTTATGGAATCACAAGATCATACGCTTATAGATTCTTTGAATTTCATTCCATTGATTTGATTAAACATAATATACGAAATCAAATTCTTTCTTAATTATCTCTCTTTTCTCTTTCTTCTTCTTGTTTGTGCTTAATCAAGCGTACTACAGAGCTTTATGTTAATGAATATTTATATTTTTTTTATTCGATATTAATACTTACAAATTAGAATATGTGATTTTAATTTTATTTAAGAAAAACATCCATATAAGAATCTAAAATAGGATTAAGCTGAGATTTATTATATACAAATTTAAATATTTAAGAAAACATCTCGAATAATAGATTTATATACAATATAAAAATACAATTTATAAATATAAGATCTAATTAATGTATAAATTTGAATAGATCAATAATAATAAAAGAATTTGAAATTATAAGTATTCAAAATAGATTAGGAAAATAAAGTGGTTTATTTTCGGTTTGAGGGACTTAGTGTGAAATCTTATTCAAAATTAGGAATATTTAATAGACAAAAAGTGAGTCTCTATTATTTTCTCTTTACACATTTAAAAAAAAAGTTATCCAACGGGGAAGATGAATGATAGTGAGAAAGGGAAGAGTTTTTAGTGTCGGTCAATATGTGGTTGTCTATGAAGGTGTTGTCCGACGAATTTATCTCTCTTATTCTTTCGCCACTTATGGCCAATAAATTTGTAACTCGGGAAATCACTTGGTCCGTAGCTTAGCACATGCCGACTGACACGTGGCAATATGAGGGATTCGCGGTGGCTCGAGGTTCGATAGTTTCAACATTGGTTTGCGTGTCATTTATATTTTAAAATAAAATATTATTTTTAAAGATTTTGATAAAATAACTGACAACTTTTAAAATTAATTATTAAAAATAATTAATTATATTCAAATTTTAATAATATAGAGATTTGTTATAACCAAATAATAATTTGATTTGAAATCCAGTTTAAATTAACTAAACATAATTAATTAAAAAAAATATTATTTATTTGAAAAAGAGTTGCCAAATAATTTTAGAAAAATCAGTAAAATGTGTGTATAAATGTACGTGTATAAATGTACTTTATAACAAAGTTTTCATAAGAGGTTCGTTATTTGGTTACGCTCAGGAAAAAAATTTCGCGCTATGTCATATACGCCCGTTGAAAAATGTTTTATTTTTTTAAAAGTTTGTATTAAAAGATTTATTTATTTATAACATTTATTTTCTTTAATTAGTAGTCATGAGGTCCTCAAGAAGGATAAATTGTAAATAATTGTACAAAATTATTTAAAAGTGCGTACATACGATTACGGTTATGAAAAATTGAGAACAAAACTTGAAAATATTAAAAAAATATATTAGAATTTACAAATAAATTCTTAACGGGGCCTTAATCAAAATATTTGTTTGGGAAATATCCAGAAAATATTTTGAAATCATTTTATAACCTCCTGTGATTATTTGAAAATAGATTGGGGTTCTAAAATTACAAAAATAATTTTGGGTTTTGAAAAGTGGAACCAAACAGACCTTAGGACCGGAGTACTAAGGGTTGCAATATGTTTTTATCAGTTTGGACCAGAGAAGATCGGTCTAGACCAATGGAGCTTTCGATTGGAGCTCAGGATACTCGGTTAGAGGACTAGAGTGTTTGGTCCTGGGGTTTGGGAGGCTCGGTCCTGAACTCAGAATGTTCAATCCTAGGTCTGGGAGTCTCGGTCCCAAATATAGATTTCTCAATCGTGGGTCTTGGGAGTCTTAGTCTCAGGTCAGACCCCTCGGTCCTAGGTAAAAATCCTCGGGCGAATTTCTCAATCCTTACTTGAGAGCACCGGTCCTGGTTCTCGGTCCTAACTCAAGAACACTAGTCCTAGGGCTCGGTCCTAGGTCAATTTTCTTGGTCTTGTTCTCGGTCGGGAACGAGGATTCTCGGTCCTACCTTTTGGACCTCGATCCTACCTAACTCGGTTCAAGAATACTGAATGTTCTTCATTTGATACGAAAAGTTGTAGGTTTGTATCTTTTGATGCAGAACATGAAAACATTATCTATAAATTTCCATCAACTCTATTGATGTATGAATCATAACACATATCCTAAAATCGATCAATCAAACCCTAAGACGATTGATTTTCAAAATGATTTCTAGGGAAAAATTTGGGATCTCATGATTTAATTCTTGTTTTAACAAATTCGAAATAATGTTTACAATTGAACACAACCTAAACAAAAACATGAATCAAGCTTTGTAACTATAACCTCTAGGAAATTCCTGGTTAGTAGCTTAGCACGTGTCATGGATACGTGGAAATACGGAGGATCGTAGGGTGGCTCGAGGTTCAATGCGTTTTAACTTTGTTTTGCGTTCCAGACATCATTTTAAAAGAAAATATTATTTTAAAAGATTTTGACAGTACCTGAAAGCTTTTTAAAATTAATTATGTAAAAATAATTAATTTTGTTCAAATTCTAATAATTTGGGGATCAAAAGACAGTTTGATTAAAGCCGGTTTAAATTAATCAAATATATTTAATTAAAAAAATTATTTATTTGAATATAGAGTCGCCAAATGATTTTAGAAAAATCAGTAAAATGTACGAGTATAAACATACTTTATACTAGAGTTTTCATAAGGAGTTCGTTTTTTAGTTACGCTTGGGAAATGACTTTCGCGCTCTGTCCTCCACGTCCGTGAAAGGGCGATTTTTTTTAAAGTCTGGCTATCAAAAGATTTATTTCCTTTAATTAGTAGTCCCGAGGTCCTAAGATAAATTTAGATTACGTAAATAATTGTACAAAATTATTTAGAAGGGCGTACATGCGATTGTATTAATATGAGATTGAGTAAAAACCCCTGGAAAATATTGGTAAAGTATTAGAATTTCAAAATAAATTCCAAACGTGGCCTTAGCCAAAATATTTGTTTAAGAAATACCCTAAAAATATTTAAAAATCATTTTATGGCCTTTCGGGATTATTTGAAAATAGATTTGGGTTCCAAATTTGCAAATGTAATTTTGGATTTTGAAAAGTGGAACCAAATAGGCCAACGGAGTCCTAAGGCTTGGGTCCGTTTTTACCGATTTGGGCTCGGACAGGCTCGGTCTAGATTGAGGTGATCTGGATCGGGGCTCGGGACAATTGATCAAGGACCAAGGGGTTTGTCCATGCAGTTCGGAAGACTCGGTCCTAAACTCAGGTTGTTCGGTCCTAGGTCTAAGAGTATCGGTCCCATGTCTAGCTTCCTCGGTCGTGGGACCTGGGTGTCTTAGTCCAATGTCAGTCCTCTCAGTCGTAGCTTTGAATCATCAGTTAGATTCCTCGGTCCTTATTCAAGAACATCGATCCTAAGGCTCAGTCCTTACTTAAGAATACAGGTCATTGGTCTCGGTCCTAGGTCAATTTTCTCACTCCTTGATCTTGGTTAGGACCGAGAGTTCTCGGCCCGTTTTATGGTCCCGGTCATACAGGACTCGGTCGTCGGGGACCGAGTGTTCTTCATTTTGTATGAAGATTTGTATGTCTATATCTTTTGATACAGCTCATGAAAGCATGATCCGTAAGTTACAAACAACTCATATGAATGCAGGGATCATAATCCCTAACCCTAAACATGATCAATCGAACTTTATAACAATTGATTTTTCAAAATGGATTTTAAGGAAAAATTTGGGAACTTTTGATTTAAGCCATCTCATCGCCTGATTATTGTTCCAATTTCTTTGAAATGATGTAAATAGTCGAACACAGCCAAAACCAATCAAGTTGTGTAACAATTTTTGAAACTGAAATTCAAATCCATTTAAAAAAAAATCAGTTGGATCAAACATAATCAGGATGTTGATTTTATGATTTGGAAATCATTCTAACATGTTTACAAACATGTTAGGAATTTAATTGAATCAAAATTCAAGCTTAAACGCTTAAGAACACGAAATTCAAAATTTTCTAATCAAATTTGGGTTTTTTTTCGATTAAGGTTGAATTGATGAAATCTTTTTCGACAGAAAGCTTTGGGAATGATTTAAAACAAATAAAACACAAAATTGAACCATAAATAAGATCAATCTGATCAAACTTGGAAAAATGCAGTTTCAAATCCTAACTTGAATTATAGTAGGTCTGGAAGATTACAATTGATTGGAGAACACTCCAATGGTGTTTAAAAAGCTTTCCCAAGCCCTGGATCGAAGCTTAACTCACCGGAAAAGTTTTAAAAACAACAGTCGCCATAATTTTAGGTAGATCTTCGATCGAGCTGTGATATTGGGATTTTGTTTGATGGCTTGAAAGAAGAAATGGAGAGTATTTATAGTCAACTAGGTCAGTTAATGAAGTCGAATTCGACTTCTTCTGAATTCTTATCTCTTGAATTATGTTTTGTCTTGAGCAGCCTAGCTAGGGTATATGTTTTGACTATTGATCCTAAGGGAATTGAAAGCGTGGAAGAGACTTGCACGTTGGTGAAAGAATGGAAGAATAAGGATGAGTAATGGCGGAGATAGACCTTTTGGAAGATCGCCGACGTTGAGCACGACCTCCGGAGTTCGTGAAGAAGAATAACAAAACAACGTCATTTTGTTTAAACAAAACAAGTCGTTGCGTTCCGTTGGCGGTCAAGTTCTTGGGCTAACGTCCTCGTTAGTTAATTGGGTGTGGACTAGGCACACGCAGCTTGGTTACAACCGGCACGCATGGCTTCTTTCTGGGCGTTGGATGAAAATTCAGTGCTGATTTGATGGTCCTAAATTCTGCTACAAAATTTAAATATAAATTCTACCACACATAATTTTATATTTTTAATAAAAGGGTTATTAAAAATAATTAAATAATTTCAAAATTTTAACTCATAATTAAATAATTTCAACTCCTTTTGGATTTAATTTGGGTAAATAAATACAATATTTTAACCTCAAATTATTTTTGGATGTTTGTTTAATGGTTCTAATTAGGGTTTAATTATCGCAATAATTAACCATAATTTGATTTTTAATCCTTTTTGTTTATTTTGAATTTAAAAATTCAAAATATTATTTAAACATTATTATAAATTGGGATATACTATATTTTCATGCTTATAAAATGCCCTTCTCGAACCAAGTTTGAATAAAATAAACTTTATTTTTGAAAAACGTGGATTTGAGGTTTTAATATTCTAAAACTCATACCCTAACTTATATAGTAGAGAGATAGAACCTAGATGGCAACAGATGCTAGGAATGAATCATGACAATGATTCATAAGTCAGATTGCCACGCGATCATTCGTCGGTTGTGTTGGGTCAAATTATTTTGACTAAGGGTCAAAGTATTCTGACTAATGAAATTTTGATAATGAGTTGGTATAAAACTTAAGCTAAGCCGTCTAATTGTTTTTGGTGCAGGTGTAACAAAAACATGTTATATTAGACTAAGTCTGAATAAGGTTCATTAGACTTATTAGCTATTAGACACATTGAGTTAGACGTGCAGTCTAACAGATACGTAGTTAGACGTGCAGTCTAACAGATACATAGTTAGACGTGCAGTCTAACAGGCGTAGTTAGACGTGCAGTCTAACAGACGTAGTTAGACGTGCAATCTAATAGACACGTAGTTTGCCGTGCAGTCTAACAAATACGTAGTTAGACGTGCAGTCTAACGGATACGTAGTTTGACGTGCAGTCTAACAGGCGTAGTTAGACGTGTAGTCTAACAGATACGTAGTTAGACGTGCAGTCTAACGGATATGTAGTTAGATTTGCAGTCTAACAGGCGTAGTTAGATGTTCAGTCTAACAAATACGTAGTTAGACGTGCAGTCTAATAGATATGTAGTTAGACGTGCAGTCTAACAAATACGTAGTTAAACGTGCAATCTAACAGATACGTAGTTAGACGTGCAGTCTAACGGATACGTAGGTAGATGTGCAGTCTAACATGCGTAGTTAGACGTGCAGTCTAATAGGCGTAGTTAAACGTGCAGTCTAACAAGCGTAGTTAGACATGCAGTCTAACAGGCGTAGTTAGATGTGCAATCTAATAAATGAATGTTAGACGTGCAGTCTAACTCCTTCAGATTAGTCTGAAGGGAAACGTAATTAGACGTGTTGTCTAATCCTATTAGACCAGATAGTCTAATGGATCCTACTATTAGACGGAGACGTCTAACTTCATTAGACTCGTCAGTCTAATTGAAAAACGTTTAATGCCATGCTTAAGAAGTTGCTTGAAGCTAGAATCCGTCTACCCACGATCAACTAGTTAATCGTGGGTAGACGGGTGCTAGCTTCAAGCAACTTCTTAAGCATAGCATTAGACGTATTTCACTTAGACGACCTCGTCTAATGAAATTAGACGCCCTTGTCTAATAGCAGGATCCATTAGACCACTTGGTCTAATGGGATTAGACAACACGTCTAATACCACATCCCTTCAGACTAATCTGAAGGAGTTAGACTGCACGTCTAACTTCCATTAGTTAGACCGCATGTCTAACTATACATCCCTTCAGACTAATCCGAAGGAGTTAGACTGCATGTCTAACTTCCATTAGTTAGACTTCACGTCTAACTATACATCCCTTCAGACTAATCCGAAGGAGTTAGACTACACGTGTAACTCTCATTAGTTAGACTGCACGTCTAACTACGTTAGTTAGACTGCACGTCTAACTACGTTTGTTAGACCGCACGTCTAACTACGTTTGTTAGACTGCACGTCTAACTATATCTGCTAGACTACACGTCTAACTCCGTGTGTTAGACTGCACGTCTAACTCCGTATGTTAGACTGCACCTCTAACTACGTCTAACTCAATGCATCTAATGCCTAATCAGTCAAATGAACCTCATTAAGACTAAGTCTAATATAACATGTTTTCGATACACCTGCACCAAAAACAAAATAATTCCTATCCTCCTCCTTTCTCTCTTTCTTTCTTTTCCCTTTTTAACATCATCAGGAAAGACGAATCTACAACCTAGGAAGTCTCTAAGACTGCGGTTAGAGCGGAGTTGTAGACACCTCTGTCCATTTTCTTTGATTTAAGCCTTTCTACCCTAAGAACATAATCAACAACCTTCTGACTATTCAGGGTTTTAGAGGATGAATGATACCCATAACCAGATTCATCGAGAAGACAGCAAAGAAATGCGCCAAGAGGAGCATCAAAACCGAGATCGTCTTCCTAGCACAAAGCATTCTGACCAGGTTCCCGTAGAGGACCTTCTTCCAGTTGATGGCAACACCCCTTGTGATGGCCACCATTATCTCAAAGACTTTAGAACAATACGTGTAGAAGAAATCTTTTGCAATGAGGGATTTGAAGATGATGTCGCTGAGTAAAGCATACTCAACTTTCAAGAAACTACTCTTCCCGTGATTCTTTACTGGAAGATTCGCGTCTGAGAAGACATTCATAATCTCCGACAGGATTTCAGGAGAGGAGGGAGGAAACTCATGGATTCCTACGGTTGGGAGAAGGAAGAACATGCCAAAAGTATCTTCATCAAAACAAATCATTCTGCCGAAAACAATCCCGCATATATATTTGTCGTTGTAAAACTTGGCTGTTTCAAAGAACTCACGAATAATTTGTTCGTGATAAATGCAATGGGGGCGAAGAAACTTCTTCAACCTAGAGGCTTCTAATGATTCAAACATTTGAACCATTCCACCGATTGGAGTAGAATACAGAGACTAGAAATCTACTTGCAGAGATTTTGGAGAGAAGGAAGTCATTTTGACGATTCGAATTCTAGAAAGAGAGAGATACGGATTTGGGAGTACTCAACCATTTGAGTAATACCCTTTATTAAATATCAAGAACCTAACGTGTAGTTAATATCTAATGATTATACCAACCGTCAAAGAGTCATAAACCTATTCCCTAAGAACACAACTATTAATGTTAATCATAAAAGCATGCAGTTAATATTAGACGCATAAATGGAAATAATATCAGAACTGTCAGTCACTCTTGACAAATTGAGAGACACCTGTCTTCAATTTATTTGAGAAGTGATTGGTTCATTTTAGGCAGGAAAAATTACATGGACAGATTCATATGTAGATGACAACTGTCCAAATAGCCAGAAAATTAAAAATATAAGTACACAAGTAGTTAGACGTTTATTCTACTTTTCACATTTTTCACTTTTCTTGGAAAATCTGTCTATTAGACAACGCGTCTAATTGTGCATAAACAGCACGTGCTTCACGTGTGTCTGGTTAGACATGAGCTTCCATTTGCTCTAGACATAAAAACGTCTAACGTCTATTAGACGTGTATGCCTAACCACGCAGGTTATAAACCAAGACATAATATCCCGAAAGAAGATAAAAATTGCTATAGTAGACGTACATCTAAGTAGTTATGCTTCTTAAGCTTCTAGTTCATTGGACGTATCAAGACCTCTGTCTTCTTATCTGTCCACTTACACTTTGAACAACATGTCCCCCCTCAATTTATGCACATAACAACATCAATCAAGATCAACAAGACCTAAAATGTTTCTAAAATGAGAAAACTTAGCTTCGGGCAGAGGCTTCGTGAAGATATCTGCCGTTTGTTGATCTGTAGGATTATATTCAAGATGAATCTGCTTTTGATTGATATGCTCTCGGATAAAGTGATGCCTGATTTCGATATGCTTTGTCCGAGAATGCAGAACTGGATTATAGGTGATTGCGATAGCACTAGTGTTGTCGTAGAAAATTGGAGATTCTTCAACTTTAATCCCATAGTCCCTGAGCTGTTGTTGAACCCACAAAAGTTGAGAGTAACAACTTCCAACAACGAGTTACTCTACTTCAACTGTAGGTGTGACAACTGACGTCTGCTTCTTGCTAAACCATGAGATAAGACGATCTCAAAGGACCGGCAAGTTCCACTTGTGCTCTTTCTATCAACTTTGCACCCTGCATAATCTGCATCTGAGAAACTGGTCAAGTTAGAACTGGAATCCTTCAGATACTACAGTCCCACATTTTGAGTTCCCTTTAAATATTTAAGAATGCGTTTAGCAGTAGTAAAGTGAGAGAGTTTAGGATTATCCTGAAATCTTCCATAGACACAAACAACAAATTGGATATCTGGTCTACTAGCAGTCACATAGAGCAATGATCCGATTATTCCTCTATAGGCTGTGACATCTACACTTTGGCCGCCTTCATTTTTATCCAATTTACTAGAGGAGCTCATTGGTCTACTAGAAATTCTCCATCCCAAACTTCTTTAGCAGTTCTCTGGTATACTTGGCCTGATTGATGAAGGTCCCTTTCTCCAGCTGACGAACTTGAAGCCCAAGGAAGAAAGTTAATTCTCCCATCATGCTCATTTCAAATATGTCCTACATCAGCTTAGCAAATTTCTCACACAATTTGGGATTAGTTGAGCCAAATATAATATCATCAACATATATTTGAACAAGCAGGATGTGAGAATCTTTAGTGAATCTAAACAAGGTTTTGTCCACAGTTCCAATAACAAAATCATGATTAAACATAAATTCAGTTAAAGTATCATACCAAGATCTAGGGGCTTATTTCAGACCATACAGTGCTTTGTCAAGCTTATAAACATGATTTGGTGACGTATGATCCACAAAACCAGGCGGTTGCTCAACATAGACATCTTCATTTAATTTACCATTTAAAAATGCACTCTTTACATCCATTTGAAAAACTTTAAAGTTCTTAAATGATGCATATGCCAAGAAGATTCTAATTGCCTCAAGTCTTTCTAAAGGTGCAAAAGACTCATCAAAATCGATACCTTCCTGCTGTCAGTATCCTTGAGCAACTAAACGGGCTTTGTTTCTAATAACTAAGACATCTTCACTAAGCTTATTTCTAAATACCCGTGTTGTTCCTATGAATGACTGGTCATTCAGTTTAGGAGTTAGATGCCACACTTTATTTCTCACAAATTGGTTTAACTCCTCCTGCATATCATTTATCCAATCAGGATCAACTACTGCTTCACCAATTTTCTTGGGTACAATCTGAGAAATAAAGGAAGAATTGGTCATTTCGTCCATCAATTGACGTCTTGTCCTTCGAGGAGAAAAAGGGTTTTCGATGATCAATTCAGGTGGATGATTCATGTTCCATATGAAGTTGGATCCAAAGGGATTGGTCATCTGAATGGGTGACTCCGTGACGTTTGAACTCTCAACAGTTTGTTGAACATGAGTTTGTACGTCTAGTTAAACCTCAACCGGATCAGCCATAGGTTAGACAACGAAATCCGTTTATCCAGAACTTCTTCCACACTTATAGACTCAAGACTTGTCGCTTCTATTCTATCAGCAAGGTCAATTGGATCAATGGATTTTCTCTTAACAAGTTCATCAAAGACTACATGGAGGGATTCCTCAACGGTTTGTGTTCAATTGTTGTATACTCTGTAAGCCTTGCTTACTGAGGAATATCCCAACATGAATCCCTCATCTGCTTTAGCATCAAAAGCGGTCAAATAAACCTTTCCATTGTTATGAATAAAACATTTACATCCGAATAATTTAAAGTAAGAAACTGTGGGAATTCTTCCGTAATACAGTTCATAGGGATTTTTATCAAAACGTTTGTTAATTATTGACTGATTCTGTGTGTAACGAGCATTGTTTATGGCTTCTACCCAGAACCTCTGAGGTACGTCTGATTCAGCCAGCACAGATCTCGCTGCTTCCTTCAGGGTTCTCACTCTTCTCTCAGCAATACAATTTTGCTGTGGAGTTCTAGCACTAGACAACTCATGCCTAATCCCGGACTCCTCGAGATAAGATGATAAGTATCTGTTAGTGAACTTAGTTCCATGGTCACTTCTAATGCATGCAATATTCAAAGATTTCTGATTCTGAATTCTTTTAAATATTCTAATCAAATTTTCAGCAGTTTTATCCTTTGATGGCAAAAATGCTACCCATATAAATCGAGAAAAATCATCAATAACAATTAGGGCAAATCTCATTCCTCCTAGGCTCTTTACAGGAATTGGACCAAACAGATCCTTATGTAAAAATTTCTAAGCAACGACTGAATTGAGATTTCCCTTTACTTTTGAACGATGATCTGCCCTGTTTGCCTAACTGGCAAGCAGAACATACCTTGTCCTTTGAAAACTGAAGTTTAGCTAAACCAATAACTAAATTGTTTGAACAAATGTTGTTCATGGTTTTGAAGTTTAAATGGTTCAACCTTTTATGCCATAACCATTTATGGTCGTTCTTGGCAATCATGCACATATGATCATAAGATTCTTTTTTCCAATTCATTTTATATGAATTTCCTACTCTACTACCAGTTAGTAAAGTGTTACCATGTTGATCCTTAACTAAGCATGCATGAGTTTGAAAATCAACTGACAAGCCATTATCACATAGTTGACTAATACTGATCAAGTTATAGCACATGTTGTCTACAAGTAACACATCATTAATAGTTAGATTACCATTGATAATCTTACCCTTACCCATGGTCTTACCCTTCTTGTTATCACCAAAAGTGATCTTAGGTCTAGAACAATCTGCTATATCGGTGAGAAGCCGTCTGTTTCCTGTCATTTGCCTGGAACAGCCGCTATCTAGATACCACACAGATTCCTCGAGACCATCATTCACTTGTACCTACACAAAACAATATTTACAATCATTTGGTACCCACATTCAATTGGGTCCTCGGTCAATCAGTCCCTTAAGAATCCATATTTAGGTTATTTTAATGGATTTCCCGTTTTGTTTAGTAATTAGTGCGTATTATTTTAACATAGCAGACGCCTTCCTGCTAGTCACTGATCCCTTAGATTTTGAAGAGGATTTTCTTTTAAAACTCCTTGACTTTGAGTCAGGTTTTAGGTTGCCAGACCTGCTAGTTGCTTCTAACTTATTTTTCAGCCAGCTGACAGTCGGTGGAACATAAGTATTTCATTTTTAAAATCTATTTCTTCATGAATGGGACCAGATTCAATATCAGTTAAACCCCCTTTAACAAATCTTATTGGCTTAAGCTTGTTATTCGATGAGTTTAACTTTTTGCAAGACTGGTTTGGGTCATCGCCATCAAATCCTAGACCAGATCTAGATCCAACAAGTTTTAACACGCTGATATGATATTTGATAGCTTCTCCAGACCTTGTCCATGCACTAACTACATAGTTTAGCCTTTTGTTTTCAGTAGAAAGAGTTTGAATCTGTTCTTTGAGCATCTCATTCTCAGATGAAATCTCTACTTCTTTCTTTTCAAAAACGTTTGTTTCAGAAGTTTTATGAGAGGAAGAAATGTTGGCTTCATATTTCACTTTCATCTCATAAAACGAGTCTGATAACTTCTTGTACTCAATGACCATTTCGTTTAGTGCAGTAGTTAACTCTTCATTGGTAAATTCTGGTGTAGAAACATCGTTTACCTTGGATTGATCGTCTGCCATCAAACATGTTACAACTTCAGTCTCTTTTTCAGCAGGAGACTCCTCTGAATCGTTGTCGGCCCATTTGGATTTGTTTTCAACGCACATGAAAACTTTCTGGTCTTTCTGATTCTTCTTTGCTTGAGCGTTTCTACCATAAATCTGAGTCAGCTTCTCCCATATTTCTTTAGTAGAGGAACAAGACTTGATTTCATAGAATATGTTCATGTTGATCGATTGATACCGAATATTTCTGGCCACATTATCCATATTTTTGGTCATATTATCTTCAGTAGTCCACTCACATCTTGGCTTTGAAATCTTTATGGAGCTATCAGTAATGACGCTCCACATATCGCAATCAAGAGCAGCCAAGTGAGCTTGCATTCTCATCATCCAATAGTCACAGTTGTCTCTTGACAGAATAGGAATCTCGTTGATGATAGACATGATTCAGATTCTTTAAGCTTGAGTATAAGAAACATAGCTCTAATACCAATTGATAGGATTAACGTAATCAATAGAGACGAGGGTCTGGCGATTGATGACGGATTATGACAAATGATTTGATAGAAATCTTGTTAAGGATTTAGATCACTTTCTATTCTGCACAAACTCTTGAAACTCTTGAACGATTCAAGTGCGGAAATGTTTGCTTGGGTTTGAAGCTAAGAATCAAGAATGAAAAGATGACAGAATGAAAAAACACAGCAGTTTGTTTATGGATGTTCGGAGCTAACTCTCTTACATCACCCCTTCTTCCAACCACCGAAAGGATTCACTATACTTTAGAATCAAATATAGTTGCACGAATAGCTCACTATTGAACAGAACAGACTCTGTTCAACTTACGATATGAAGAATATTACTCTGCTAAAACAATGCTTTGATTCTAACTCTCTCTTGATTGAAAACTTAGTAGAAAACTAGAAAGTTGATCGCTCAATATGACAGTTTGTATGCTTAAACTGAATACTCTGTAACTACAGCAGTGTTCAACAAATTCTCTTGTTCCGACAGTTCTTCCGTTATCCTTCAGAATTTTTAAATAAGAAGCAGGTACTAACGGTCGTATCTTTCATAATGACACGTGGAAAGCTTCCATTGGAACGCCTCCATAGTACACAACAGACTCTGAGCACTAAGATCGTGGCCATACCAATCTGGTAGTGCGCAAAATATTCTTCAAGGATATTCCTACAAAAACGAGTAGTGGGAAGAATATTTGCTTACGTGACATTAATTAATTGGTTGCAACTTGCTGTCGTACTGTTCTTCACTGGAAAGTGGAGCAGGAGTAGCGTACAGTTAGTTGATCGTGGGTAGACGGGTGCTAGCTTCAAGTAACTGCTTAAGCATAGCATTATACGTATTTCACTTAGACGACCTCGTCTAATGAAATTAGACGCCCCCGTCTAATAGCAGGATCCATTAGACCAACTGGTCTAATAGGATTAGACAACACGTCTAATACCACATCCCTTCAAACTAATCTGAAGGAGTTAGACTGCACGTCTAACTTCCATTAGTTAGACCGCACGTCTAACTATACATCCCTTCAAACTAATCCGAAGGAGTTAGACTGCACGTCTAACTTCCATTAGTTAGACCGCACGTCTAACTATACATCCCTTCAGACTAATCCGAAGGAGTTAGACTGCATGTCTAACTCTCATTAGTTAGACTACACGTCTAACTACGTGTGTTAGACTGCACGTCTAACTACGTCTGTTAGACTACACGTCTAACTACGTCTGTTAGACTGCACGTCTAACTACGTCCGTTAGATTGCACGTCTAACTACGTCTAACTCAATGCATCTAATGCCAAATCAGTATAATGAATATCATTAAGACTAAGTCTAATATAACCTGTTCTCTATACACCTGCACCAAAACCAATTAGACGACGTAGATTGAGTTTTATATACATTCATCATCAAAATTCCAATAGTCAAACTACTTTGACACTTAGTCAAAATAATTTGACCCAACACATATTCTTCCCACTACTTGTTTCTTGCAGAACAATTCTAGAAGAATATTCGGCGCACTACCAGATTGGTACGGCTACGATCCTAGTGCTTAGAGTCTGCTGTACCTGTGTACTATGGAGGCTTTCCAATAGAAATTCGCCACGTGTCATTGTAGAAGATTCGACCGTTGGTATCTACTCTCTATTTAAAGATCTTCAAGGACAACGGATGATCTATCGATCAATTAGAACATACGCAAACATACAAGCTGATACACGAATAATCTCATGAATTGCTTTTCTTGTCTTACTGTGTGTATATCAAGAGAGAGATAGAATCAAAGTATTATCTAGCTGAGTGATATTCTTTAATATACTTTAAGTTGAACAGAGTTTGTTCTGTTCAATAGTGAGCTAGTCGTGCAACTGTATTTGATTTTAAGAAACGCATAGTGAATCTTTCCGGTGGTTGGAAGAAGGGGTGACGTATGAGAGTTTTTCTCTGAACATCCATAAACAACTCTTTGTGTCATTTACATTCTGTTATCTTCTCTTTCTTTGGTTCTTAGCTTCAAACCTGAGCAAACGTTTCCGCACTTAAATCGTTCAAGAGTTTGCAAGGGTTTGTGAAGAATAGAAAGTGATTTAAATTCCTAACAGGATTTCTATCAAATCATTTATCTGAAGCCATCATCAATAGCCAGACCCCTGTCTCTATCGATTATGCCGATCCTATCAATTAGTATTAGTGCCATGTTTCTATTCGCAAACTTTCACTAAGAATGTCAACCATAACCAAAGATGCCAGTGCAACCGTGATCCCCACATTCTCAAAAGAAAACTATATCGTGTGGAAGAAGAGAGTTCGTGCTCATCTTTATTCTCTTCATGACGACATGTGGAGTGTTATCACAGATGGTCCCATCAAGATCGATAAGGAGAAATTCGAATGGACTAGTGAAGACAAAAGGAAGAACAATCTCAACAACATGACTTTAGATGTTTTGTACAAATCTCTTGATGACAGTATGTTCAACTACATCATTGAGTGTGATACAGCCAAGGAGATCTGGGATAGACTTACCCAACTGCGTGAGGGAAATGAGCAAACAAAGGAGAACAAGATTATGGTTGCCATTCAACAGTTCGACAGTTTCAAAATGCGTCCTAGAGAAACGATGAACGAGTTTGACACAAGGTTCAGCCAAGTTATCTCCACCCTATATATTCTCGGCAAAACATATAGCAACAGGGAGATTACTATCAAGGTCATGCGTGCTCTTCCAAGGGAATGGGACATAAAGACAATAGTTATGAGGGAATCCAAAGACCTCAACAAGATATCGCTCTTTGATCTGTTTGCTGATCTCAAGGCCTATGAGTTCGAATTGAACTCAAGGATTGAAGAAAATCAATCCACATCCATTATCATTGCCAAAGCATTGGTGACTGCTGAAGAGCCTCCTGCCACTCCTGATGTGCAGACAACAGCTCAGCAGCTTAGTAGCGATGTTTTGTCTCTCTTCGTGAAGAAGTTTGGCGACTTCATGAATAAGAGGAACTCTAACTCAAGCTCTTCAAATTCTAATGATAATAAGAAAGCCAAAGTTAATGTTAAGTGTTATAACTGTGGCATTTTAGGTCATTACCAGTCGGAATGTCGAAGTCGAAGCGTGATGAGAAGAAAAATGAAAATGAAAAGGAGCTGAAGGCTCTTATGGCAGGGGATGGGAAGAACAGACGAAACTATTGTGACTCTTACTTCTCATCCAACGATAGTGATGAAGACGAGGTGGCTTGCTTCATGGCAAGAGAAGAAGAAGATACCAAGGAAATTGAGGTATTTGACTTCTCCTCTGAAAACTTTTCAAGGGAACAATTGGTAGCTGCACTAGATGACATGGTCATAGAGTACAGAAAGCTAGAAGAATCCCTAAATGAAACAAAATCTTCATCTAAGGTGTCTCAACCGATTTTATCTCAAACTCAAGAATCAATTGTTTTTGAAAAGAAAGTAGTAGATATCCCATCCGAGAATGAGATTCTCAAGGAACAGATTCAAACTCTTTCTTCTGAAAACAAAAGGTTAAACTTTGTTGTTAGTGCTTGGATGAGGTTTGGAGAAGCTGTCAAATATCAGATTAGTCTGTTGAAACCTGCTAGATCTAGATCCGGTTTAAGATTTGATGGCAATGACCCAAACCAGTCCTACAAAAAGTCAAAATCAGCAACTGACAAGCTTAAGCCAATAAGTTTTGTCAAAGGGAGTGTGACTGATATTGAATCTGATCCAATTCATGAAGAGGTAGCTTTGAAGAATGAAATAACTTATGTTCTGCCGACTGTTAGCTGACTGAAAAATAAGTTAGATGCAGCCAGCAAGTCTGAGAATCTAAAACCTTACTCAAAGTCAATGAGTTTTAAAAGAAAATCATCTTCAAGAGCTAAAGGATTAGTTGCTAGCAGGAAGGCGTCTGCTAAGTCAAAATTATACGCATTAATCACAACACAAAATGGGAAATCCATCAGAATAAATCAAATATGGATTCTTAAGGGACTGATTGATCGAGGTCTCAATTGAATGTGGGTACCAAAGTTTGTAAATATTTTCACGTGTATCTAATACATGAGAGCTGCAGGAAGAAAGCATGAAAAATACTCTTCTGAGTATACATTTTAGAAGATCAACAATGACCTTTGCCATTACAAAATACTAAGTCTTTTATGTTTTAAAAAACAAATTTTGGTCTTAAGGACCTCAAAACATCTTTTTATTCATTTTGTACATGCACAAAATGAGAGGGAAAATTTATTGTGAAAATAAAGATACACGCAGACAAAATGCTTTAATCGGTCTGTTAGACAAGGTCGTCTAGAAGAAAAAGCATGTACTTAGATGTATTTTTACTTACACTCTATGCATCTAAGTCTATGTGCCTTGGTTAATAACCTGCGCGGTTAGACGTATACGTCTAATAGACGTTAGACCTTTTTATGACAAGAGCAATTGGATGCTCACGTCTAACCAAACACACGTCTACTACATGTTGTTCATCCGTAATTCGACGTTGACGTCTAATAGACGTTTATAAGACACGTGATTAGACGCTTGCGTCTAATAGACCCATGCGTCTAATAGACGTTTAGATCTCATAGGTGTAGAAGTAAGAAAAACGTCTAACTACGTGTGTATTAGACTGATCAAAGATAGCTGTCCCATGTGCTGTGATGTCTAATTTTCCCGCTCAAACATAAACATAGCCATCTCCGAATAACATGAAGACACGTGTCTTTCAAGTTAAGAGAGAATGACTAATATACCCTCAGAATAATGATGACTGCTTGGAAAGGACGTCTAATTTTAATGAATGGGTCCTACCCCTAGGAAAATATGATGGTTATCTCATGCGACTCTTGGGAGTCTAAATAAGGACATTCTGCATGAGATTGAAAAAGTTTTTTCTCTCAAATTTCTTAAGAATCCTAGATTTGTTCGATTTCCTCTCTAAGAAACCCTTGTTCATCTTGTGTCTGTTCGTATTCTTTTAAAACGGGCAACAAGAGAATCACACTCGGTCATTGCACTTTGCAGGTGGACTTTCCGTCCATCTATACGTTCGATCAGCAAGATGTGGTGTATATGTTTAGATCTCTTGAATATTCCGGTCTCGGGAAATACCTCGGAGGGCCGTTCATCTTCCACGAAAAGGAAGTAAGGGAGTTTTTCAAATCGGAGATTCCATTACTGCAACGGTGAATGATACTGAAATCTCTTTCAACGAAGCATTCTATGCGGAGTTCTTCGAACTTCCATCTGAGGAGCACACGTTCAACCTTTCTTTGCCATCTGAAGTCACGACAACAATGAAGACGGTTTTCTCAGCCGATGGCTCAGAAATCCGATTAAACGGGACTAAGAAGGCTCTCAAACCCCACTTTATGTTGCTGAATGATGTGGTTGCGAAAGCACTTCAAGGGAAGGAGGGCTCTTTCCATCTCTATAGTCAAGACCGTTTTGACTATATGACGACTATTTTTAAAGGGATTCAAGTCAACTGGTCCTCAACCTTGTTCATAAACCTGTGCGCAACAATTAATCAAGAGAACAAAGAGAGTGTGAGTTTTGCTGCTCAACTTAGCCGTCTACTACAACATTTAGGGGTCCCATGGGGGATTCTGAGGTGATCAACTCTACCCGGGTATATAATGTGTTCACTGTTGCCAACACCCTTGTTCGAATGAAGAACAACAAGGAATCGCTATCTAGAGCATCAAACCAACAGACAGGAGGAAGGTCTGTTACTCGATTCAAGCAACCAACGACCTCTATCTTGTCGACAGGAGCTAAGAGAACGAGAACCATCAATGAATCAGAGGCTAGTTCCACTAGTCTGAAAAGCTCTTCAAAGAAGGACTTTGGAATAGTCGATTCCCGAGTTAAGCAAGGTCTAGTCGAACTTGCTGCTATTCCAATGTCTCCTCTGTCTCCAGCCGCGAGTCAGTTAAGAAAACCTGCTAAGTCCTTCGCTTCAAGAGGAGATAAATCAAAGGCGCCCAGGGCGTCTAAGTCTGTGAAAGCATCATCCTAGGTAACCCCATCTCAATCTCAGGCCAAAGTACCTAAGTTTAATGTTCCTATATTGGAACAAGATAAATCTATTTCTGTTCCTGTTGAGGAACCTGCTGTCGGGCCAACTGTTGAGCCAGTTGGTTCAAATATTGAAAATCTTGACAAGACTCCATCTCTTGTCAGTGAACCTGATTTTGTAGCTTCTGAAGCTACAGTGTCTCTTGAACTAGAGCAAGGTGCAATTCTTACCTTTGCTGCTGGTGATGCATCTGAAAAGGCTCTTTCTGTGCCAGTCGAAGAGCCCCATGTTTCCAATCCTATTGATGCAAAGTCTATAGTGACTGGAAAGCTTGTTAAGTCAGAACCCACGCCAGGACTCTTTGCTAAACAAACCCCTTTCTGCTCATGAGTTAAAGCGTTCCACTAAAAAAGCTGCTAGAATAACGTTTGGGGAACCAAGGCCTACTCCAAAACCTGTTGAGGTTATTGGAAAATGGAAGAATATTACAACCGATTCAAATGAGGAGATTTCTGAAGCAACCTGCATTGTCAACCTTATGATGGACTAGGACAATATAAATGTTGCCGAAAAGATCAAGATCTTTGATACTTGGGTTTTGAACAGAATGTCTGTTAGGTATGATGAGGTCATCAAAGGTAAAGGCATAAGCATTCAATGGTTAAAGCTAGTCAGCGTAGAAAAGAGAGCCTTAAATGGGCTAAGACATCGGAAGTTTATGAAGCTCTTAAGAGAAAGGAGTTGGTTGAAGCAAATTTGAGAGGAGGAGCTCTCTTTCCGATCCTTCAAGCTAGAAGAGCCAATTTCAATCCTCTTGAGAGGCATGCTAAGGCAGAGGAGAAGGCTCTGAAACAACTAGACGAGATCATGCTAGACTACATTTCTACCGTTGTCAAATACGTTCATGGAGCAAATTGCTCAGGAGTTAGTCCTTTTGAAAGCTCCTCCGATGAAGATAAACTTATGGATCTGTCCGATGATCGTGATGTTGCTGAAGATGAGCAAACTGTTGCTCTTCTTATAGAATTGGGAAGTTTTTCAGCTGAAGAAAAACGTCTAATGGCTCAACCCAGAATTGAGAAAATTGTGGAACCCGTTCAAACCAATCTCATTATCGAAGAAGAAGAAGAAGTTGTTAAGGAACCTGTTCAAGCTCTTGTTACCTAGGAAAAGGAAGTGTTGGAGTCCCCTATTCTCGAAGTAGAGGCATCTCCAAAAAAGGAGGCTGAAGTTAGTCAGCCTGATGAAGCTAGATCTGAGGGGGAACCCTCAAATGACAAGGAATCAGAGAAGAGTTCTTCATCTGAGGGGGAACAAGATAAAAATGTTGAATCATTAGAAGGGCTTTCGTTGTCTCAATGTTTCATTTTAGAATCACCCAAGCCTCGACCGTTTCCTTATATCAATGCTGCGAATATTCATGATGATGTTGTCAACCTTCCACATCATTCAGACGGGTCGCCCGGTCAGGTTCACAAGGTACGTGAAGATTTTGTTGATGATGAAGAAGAAGAAAAGTCTGAAAGTGATTTAGAGAAGGATGGACCAGAGCAGTCCATGCAGGTTCACACCCATATCAGTCCAATTCAGACCGCTCCAAAATATTCTCAAGAGATTTCATCTAATGAAGGATCATCTACTGGTGGTACGAAACTTATGAAGTTTATGACAGCATTGATGGGCACTCTTCAGAAGAATATGGCTGAAATTCAATCAAATATGGTGAAGATAATGAAGACTCAGAAAGAAATCAAGAAGGAATTTGCCGATCTTCTTAAAACCCATAATGAGATGGAGCAAACCTTGAAGAGGAACACGTACAAGATTAATACTCTCAACATGAAATACACAAAATTTGAGAAGAACTTCTTCAGACGTCAGAGAGATTTAATCGAGTGAGAAAGGGAAAATGCCGTTGAACTCCATAATGAAGTTATGGATGGAATAAACTTGCTTCGAAATCAGATGGTTGAGATTCAAGTTAATATGAGCAGAGTTGATGCTGAGTGGTTGGAACAGACTGATTCATTTGCAAGGAAGATTCAGGCTGAAGAAGATGCTAAAGCTACTACCGATAAAGAGAAGAATCTCATTACCTAGGGCGACGACAATAACGGTAGAAGAGGTGGTGGTGTTTCAACCGGAACCAGATCAAAGCGAAAGCAAACCGGTGATGATAGCGATAGGCCAATCAAAAGAGGTAGAGGTTACAACGGTGATCGTGGTGGAGGTGATCGTGGTGGAAGAAGTGGTGGAAGTGGTCGTGGTGGTCGCTCTCTTCCTCCTTTTCACAACCTTCTGAATGGTGAAGAATTCAGCTGTCAAGGATTTCTCTACCCAATCGACCCAACCGTGAAAAGGGAAGATCAATAATCTTTTTTCTCCTAAAAAATCTTTTGTTAGTTTGTGAACTTGGTTCTTTAAACTTGGTTTCTGAATATTGGTTCTTGGAACTTATTTCTGTAAGTTGGTGAAAAAGTTTGACTCTTTCTTCTAATGGATGGATGTTTATCTCTTAAATTGTGCAAAGTTTTAACATCATCATCAAAAAGGGGGAAATTATTGGGTCAAATTATTTTGACTAAGGGTCAAAGTATTCTGACTAATAGAATTTTGATAATGAGTTGGTATAAAACTTAAGCTAAGCCGTCTAATTGTTTTTGGTGCAAGTGTAACAAAAACATGTTATATTAGCCTAAGTCTGAATGAGGATCATTGGACTTATTGGCCATTAGAAGCATTGAGTTAGACGTGCAGTCTAACAGACGTAGTTAGACGTGCAGTCTAACAGATACGTAGTTAGACATGTAGTCTAACAGATACGTAGTTCGACATGCAATTTAATAGATATGTAGTTAGACGTGCAGTCTAACAAATATATAGTTAAACGTGTAGTCTAACAGGCGTAGTTAGACGTGTAGTCTAACAGGCGTAGTTAGAGGTGCAGTCTAACAGGCGTAGTTAGACGTGTAGTCTAACATATACGTAGTTAGACGTGCAGTCTAACGGATACATAGTTAGATGTGCAGTCTAACGGATACGTAGTTAGACGTGTAGTCTAACAGATACTTAGTTAGACGTGCAGTCTAACAGGCGTAGTTAGACGTGCAGTCTAACAGATACGTAGTTAGACATGTAGTCTAACGGATACGTAGTTAGACGTGCAGTCTAATATGCGTAGTTAGACGTGCAATCTAACAGATACGTAGTTAGACGTGCAATCTAACAAATACGTAGTTAGACGTGCAGTTTAACGAACACGTAATTAGACGTGCAGTATAACAGATACGTAGTTGGACGTGCAGTTTAACGGATACATAGTTAGACGTGCAGTCTAACAGATACGTAGTTAGACGTGCAGTCTAACAGGCGTAGTAAGACGTGCAGTCTAACAGGCGTAGTTAGATGTGCAGTATAACATATGAAAGTTAGACATGCAGTCTAACTCCTTCAGATTAGTTTGAAGGGAAACGTAATTAGACGTGTTGTCTAATCCCATTAGATCAGGTGGTCTAATGGATCTTGCTATTAAACAGAGGCGTCTAACTTCATTAGACTCATTAGTCTAATTGAAAAACGTCTAATGCCATGCTTAATCAGTTTCTTGAAGCTAGCATCCATCTACCCACGATCAACTAGCTGTATGCTACTCTTGATCCACTATTCCGTGCAGATCAGTACGACATCCAGTTGCAACCAATTAACTAGTGCCACGTAAACAAATATTCTTCCCACTACTTGTTTCTTGCAGGACAATCCTAGAAGAATATTCGGCGCACTACCAGATTGGTTGACCACGATCCTAGTGCTCAAAGTCTGTTGTACCTGTGTACTATGGAGGCTTTCCAATGGAAGTTCGCCACGTGTCATTGTAGAAGATTCGAACGTTTGTACCTGCTTTCTATTTAAATATTTTCAAGGACAACAGATGATCTATCGATCAATCAGAACATACGCAAACATACAAGTTGATACACGAACAATCTCACGAATTGCTTTTTTTGCCTTACTGTGTGTATATCAAGAGAGATATAAAATCAAAGTATTGTCTAGCTGAGTGATATTCTTTAATATACTGTAAGTTGAACATAGTCTTTTCTGTTCAACAGTGAGCTAGCCGTGCAACTGTATTTGATTCTAAGAAACGTATAGTGAATCCTTTTGGTGGTTGGAAAAGGGGTGACGTAGGAGAGTTTTGTTCCGAACATCTATAAACAACTTTTTATGTCATTTACATTCTATCATCTTCTCATTCTTTGGTTCTTAGCTTCTAACCTGAGCAAACGTTTCCGCACTTGAATCGTTTAAGAGTTTTCAAGGGTTTGTGAATAATAAAAAGTGATTTAAATCCCTAACAGAATTTCTATCAAATCGTTCATCCGAAGCCGTCATCAATAGCTAGACCCCTGTCTCTATCGATTACACCGATCCTATCAGGTTGAATCTTGTTTGATGATAGACTATCACAATAGTCCTACGCATTCTGGGAGTAAATAGGAATCTGGTTAGAAATGAATTATTACAATAACCCTACCATAACAATGATTGATAATGTCTATCAATATATAGGGCTTGACATGGGAGTAGTATTATGAAAGTAAGACTTTTCCTTGGATTCTTATCAATAGATAGGATCCTCTTGGGGAATAGATAGAACTCTCATGGGGAATAGAGCGATAATAATCACGCTATGTTCGTCAAGAGATGGAATTTGCCGTTGGAGGTTGGTTATGATAATGACTTCCATTGATGCCTATTATGAGATAAAGCTCATTCTTTGGGGAATAGTGACAACAATCACTCTAAGGAGATAGGTTATGACAATGACCTACACAGATGCCTATTAAAATAAGGCTTTAAGAATCATAATAATGATATATTGTGCCTATCAACATATAGGGCTTTAGAGAAGGTCTTATACAAAGTGACATTCACAGGTGGTTGAAAAATCATAATTCAGATGGGGATTGTTTACAAGAGAAGTTATTCTGATTGACACTAATCTCTTCTGGTTTTGACAAAGTGTCTTTCGCAATTAGGTGATCAATCGGTTATATTGAGGGGTGCTTTGACTTTAACGTGATAAAATGTCCTTCACGGGTGGATTAATATTGTCGACTTCCAATAAACTTCTATCACTTAGGGAATATTTCAACCAAACCTTTATCCCTTTTATTTTATGAAATGACCTTCACAACTGGGTGAAACATCAACTGTTGTTTTGTCATTTTCCATCACAAAGAAGGGGTGCATGTTACTTTGTCGTTCTTTATGGTGCCTTATTTATCTGTGGCGTAAAAAAAAGCTACCTGGGGGTTATTTCTAATTGTATCTCAAATATGCTTGAAAACATATGAATCCTTGATTCTTATCCAAGAATCATGGAAACATGGATTTGAAATGTGTTTAGGTTAAATTTTGAGCATTCTGCAATTGGTAGATATTATCTCACTTAAAGAGCCCGAATTCCTTTTTGTATTATGTTAAGATATAGATAATAAATTTAATTTCGTGCAGACGATTATCTAGACTCTCAACTTGCAAGGAAGGTGATCGGGATGTGAGGTCTCATTCACCTATATTTTTGGTTGCTTTTACCATGAGCTGCAACTTCGAAATTCTGTTATTCATTATATAGTCACATATAGAGTTTCAACTTTCTGGCTTCGGGAAATTTTCATCTTCTTTTATTTTTTATTTTATTTTTAGCTTTCGAGGTGTATTTAAGGGAATCAATACGTTTTACTCTTACGATAGTCATTGGGACTACCGTCCGAGTGAGCATAAATGGTTATTTGAACACCTCAACTTACTCGGGACTGTTATATATTTTTTGGTTCCTGGGGTATATCTAGGGGAATCGATATGTTTCGCTCTTGTGATAGTCATCGGGACAACTGTCTGAGTGAGCATAAACGATGATTTCACCTCAACCTACAAGAGCATATATTATACATATTATACATACATGTATAAATTTTTTTGAAACCTTGAGTCTAGTTCTCCATGTTCTCTTGTACAAAGGGGAACGAGACGTCCTTTCTCAAATTGCAGCTTTGGCTTGGCTTTTGTGGTTTATTCCAGTTCTTTTTTCAAAAGCCTTCCATATAGGTTTAATTTTCTGAATAATCGCGTAGCACAAAAAAGAGATTATTAAGGATATCCATCGATTAAAGTTTTCTGGTAACTCGGGGTTATATTAATTAATTAAACTCTTTCTTAATATATATATATTAAGAAAGAGTTTAATTAATTAATATAACCCCGAGTTACCAGAAAATTTAATCGATGGATATCCTTAATAATCTCTTTTTTGTGCTACGCGATTATTCAGAAAATTAAATATATATATATATATATATATATATATATATAAATAAAAGAAGCACACTTTAGTTAATGAAACGTAAAGTTAGTTTCACTTCATTTTCAATGTAAATAAAAGTGAAACAAGCGTACTTGAGTGAAGTTTGTTTCACTTATATTTACAATATAAATAAAAGTAAAGTGTACGTGAATATTGCTTCACTTCCATTTACATTGTAAATCAAAGTGAAGTAAGCGTACTTGAGTGAAACTTGCTTCACTTTATTTAGAATGTGTGAAGCAAGTGCACTTGAGTGAAGTCTTTTCACTTCTATTTACCATGTAAATAAAAGTGAAGCAAGCACACTTGAATGAAGCTTGCTTCACTTTTATTTACAATATAAATAAAAGTGAAGTAAGCGTAAGTTTTCTTCACTTCTATATACAATGTAAATAAAAGTGAATGATGTTTCACTCAAATGCGAATCCTCAAGTTTTACTCGGAAGGAAATTGTGATATTTTTGGGTTCCAAATTTTTTTTAACCCGAACAAAATTTAATAATATAATATTAGCGTTACATTCTGATTGATCTAAAACAGAAAATAAAAAATTCGATAACAGAGAAACTGAAATATGTTGTTGCACTATTTCTGGATAATGATTGATTACTATTAAATAATAATAGAAGTATTTATTTAAAATTAATTATAATTATTTTCAATGATAATTTCAATTTTTATATAATATATAAATATTAAATATATTTTTCTTCAATCAAAATAACAATTTAGCTTAAATATGACTTACTAATTCATATTTAAGATATTAATTAGAATAACAAATATAATATTTATCTATTAAATAAAAATGACTTTAAAACTAAACAAATATTAACAATTGTCTAAAAATAATTACACGATTTTATTGATAAAAGTTAAAAATGTCAAATTTTAAAATTGGTAAATATTTATTGTACCTCATTTTAGAATTTTAGATGTGCTTATCATTTTCTCGTCAAATCTCTTAATTATTCTTTTCAAATTATCCTACATATTTGTCAAAATAATATTAAAATAGACATATTAAAAGATAAAATTTATTCTACATATCTTATCCTTTAAGGATTTTCATTATTAAGGCATTCTAACGACCATTCTTTCAATTCCTCCATTTGAATTCACACATTTCATCCTATCTTATCATTCAAGGATTTCATTATTAAGGGCATTTTACGAACCACCATTTTTTTATCCTCAAATTTGCACCACCTTTCTCTCAAACCATATAAGTCAAATTCACATATTCCATCATATTTTATCATTCAAAGATTCTTTTAAGACGTTCGAAGGATTTCATTATTAACGGCCACCATTCCCCCAATTCATTTACTTCGAATTCATATATTTCATCATATCTTATCTTTCAAGGCTTTCAAAATTTTCATTATTAAAGGCATTCGAACCTTCATTTTTTCATCCTTAAATTCGCACCACCATTCCCTCTTATTCAAATTTTCATTATTAACACCACCCTCAAATTCACACAATCATTCTCTCAATCTCTTAAATATGCACCCACATATACTAACATTATTATCATTTTAATTTGTATTATACAAACTCTAAAATTTGCACCAAGTGAGACTTAACCTTAGTCTCGAGTTTGAAAATGTTAATCATTTAACAATTGGATAATTGGTGATTGTTGAGTTTAATTTATAATTAAATGTAAACATATATATTTAATTATTTTATTGAATAAAAAATAAAAAATATAATGAATAAAAAATAATTATATGAATAATAGATATGTAGAGAAAATATTTAAAAATTAATTATTTTTAATAAATTATTTTAATTAAATTGAAATATTTTAAAAATATTATATATAATTATAAAAATATTATAAAATAATTAATGCAAATAAAATAATAGTATATCTAATAAATATGGAGATAAATAAAAAAAAATATATTTTAATTTAAATCAAAATATATTAAATATTAATTTAATTAATATGAAAAGAAAAAAAAATATTATTACAATGAGAATAAATATTTAAATCAAATTAATTAATTTTATTTAAACATATTGTGAATTGGTTTTTTTAAATAGAGGGTTATATATATATATATTTAATATGTAATTAATATATTATAAAATAATTAATAAAAATAGAATTATTAAAATATATATATAATTATTTATTTATTATAAAAATATAAAATATAATTAAAAAAATAAACCAGATTCATTTTATCTGACTTAAATTTAAATTACTCCCAACGCAATTTTAGAATTAAGTGTTAATATATATATATATATATATATATATATTTTATAGATATTATTAATAATAAAAAATATAATTATTTTATAAAATAAAATAATTTATTATTAAAGTTTAATTATAGAATTAAGATTTAAAAAAAATATATATAATATATATAAATATATGAAATAAAATAATATATAATTAAATAAGTTAATTATAGAATTAAAGATTTTTGTTTGACCCTTTTTATCTGTTTTTTCAAAAACAGTAGGATGACCAAATCCGGGTTAACACGTTTGAGAGAGAGAGCGTGGAGGCTTTGTTTGGTTATTTGAAATTATTTCTAAAGCGTGTAAAATTGTATGGTGAGTCTAAAAAAGCCAAAACCAAACAAGGCACAAATAGTGGAAGGACTAGAAGTTACGGAACTAACTCGGAAAAGGGTCTTAAAAGCTCTCGCTTTGATCCCACGGTATATAAATAGAGAACCCCCTTCTTTTAATTCATCATAATTCAAAAGCAAATTAGAATCAAATTCAATTCATCTTCTTCATCCATTCATCTCGTTTCGTTGATTATGAATTCGATGTTCAGTTCGTTCGACGCGTTATGCGCGGAAGTGATGGGCCACAGTTTCAAGAATTCCTTTCCTTCTTTAAAGAACAACCCTGTTCCCAACTGCGATCAACGACGATCGGAGGAGGCCAACATCAAGGGGAAACCCTCGCCGCCGCCGCCGCCAACTGCCGATGGAACCGGCGGGAGCAAAAAGAAGGTGGTTAGGGCCAGATTTGCGCCGGAGCTTGATGGGTTAAATTGCTTTGAGACGCTCGTGTCTTTCTAATAATGTAATTAGTTATGGAATTACAAGATCAAACCGTTTATAGATTCTTTGAATTTCATTCCCAAGAATTCTTGAAGTCATTATACGAAATCAAATTCTTTCTTAATTATCTGTCTTTTCTCTTTCTTCTTCTTGTTTGTGTTTAATCAAGCGTATTACAGAGGTTTATGTTTAGAAATTAATAAAACAGAATTTATATTTTTGTTATTGATATTAATATATACAAATTAGAATATGTGATTTAAATTTTATTTAATAAAAACTTTCATATTAGAATCTAAAATAGGATTATGTGAGATTTATTATATACAAATTTAAATATTTAAGAAAATATCTCGAATAATAGATTTATGTAAGAATTAAGAAATTTAATGTAAAATTTGAATAGATCAATAATAATAAAAGAATTTGAAATTATAAGTATTCAAAACAAATTAGGAAAATAAAGTGATTTATGTTGGGAGAGAGACTTGGTTGCCAATATACTCAACTAATATGACGATTTATCTTCTTTTGCATTAAATGCGATTTGAAACATGTATGTTCAGTGCTTTAAACATATCTTGCATGCCAAAAATTTCGTTTAAGTTATTCTTAAGATTTGCCTAAACCCTAAAACTTCGATAGCTCTACCTTCTCTCTAGAAAAATCCCTTAATCTTTTTCAGTTCTTCTAGATTCTTACAATGGCTAAAAAAAATACTTTCTCTAACAACATGATGCAGATGGACTTTGAATCCATCTACAACTCTGGGCTACCAGAGATGGAGGCCGTATTCCGATCTCTTGAGACCTCCGGCCTCAGGAAGTTCCTAGGGGGTCCCTTTATCAGCTACGACGAGGAAGTGCGGGCCTTCTTTAACTCTACGAAGATCATCGGAGATTCCATTTCGGCGGAGGTGAAGGGAACGGATATCATTTTATCAGAAGTTGTATTCACTGAGTTTCTAGGGCTCCCGACGGAGGGCCTGGAGTTTTCTACAAAGATTCCTTCAGATATATTAATCGAGATGCAAACCTATTTTTCTGATCTTGATGGTCCCGTCAGCTGCAGTGGGAAGAAGAAGCATCTGAAATGTGAGTATCGTATTCTATGCAACCTCATCGCCAAGTCACTCCAAGGGAGGGGATGAGATTTTGACGCGATCACTCAATCCAAGTTTGAAATGATGGATGATATAACAAGGGGAGTAGCAGTGAACTGAGAATTTGTTTTATTCAACATTCTCTTCCAGATGGTGCTTCCTCACAACAAAAGAAGTCTAGGCTTTTCAGTCCAACTTGGCTGGATTTTTAAGTATATGAGAGTGCCCACCAATTCGGGTACTCCTCTAAATCTTAGTAAGGTCTTGTCTTCCATCTTGGTTGCAAGAAATATTACAGAATGAAGAAAGGCAAGGAGTCTAACTCTGAGGTCTTCAGACAACAGTCAAGCAATGGTAAATCTACAAGCGGATCTAAACGTTTTAACACTACCAGTTGCGCGACATCTGCAAAGAGACTTAAACTATCTAGAGCTGATTCGACTGCAAGCTCCAACAGAATTATTCAAGACAAACCTGGAGAAGCTGGCGAAATCAACTCATCTTGTAAGAGGAATATATTTGAGGTAAATATCATTGCTCATCCGCTTTTTGTTGTCTCTCCTTCACCGCTAGAAGGTTTTCTAGAAGAATTAGTTCAAGCGCAGGTTGCAGCGCCTATTGATATTTCGTTTAAACCTGCCACTGTAGAGGTTCAAATGGTAGCCTCTTCTATTCCAATTGATATGATCGACAGTCTTATTGCTGTCCGGTCAAATGTTTTTCCAGTCGATTAGACAGAGGACGCAACATTCAGCCAACCTGATGTTATTCTTGTTATCCAGTAGGAGGTTCTACCTGCGGTTGAGAACTCCTCAACAGGTAAGGATGATGATAATGTTATTAGCTGTTCGCAACAAATGGTTGCAGTAACCATTGGTCAAGAGTCAATCGCTATCCCTTCTACTCAATAAAAGTGTTTGCCCTCTTCGGCTGCTATCGATGTGGAAGAGGAAGCTGTCACAAATGTTGGGACTGTGGGGGGTTCTTCAGTAGTTACTATCTCACAAAGTTTTTTCTCTTTTTTCCTAATCAGACAAGCTAGATGGATCGTGTTTAAGGACCCTTTAAAGGTTACAGAACCTGTCAAAGTTGTAGGGTGGGGAAAGGTATTGCTAAATTAACGCCCGATCCTCCTCTTGATGTTACTCTTGAAGCTCAAACCTCCATTAATCTGATAATCGAAGAGGTTGAAGATGCTATCAATGTCAAAATTGATCTATTTAAAATTTGTCTCAGCGCAAGACTCTACACAAGTTTCTGTAAAGTGCTCCTAGATGTTGCAGAAGATGAGAAATGGAATGAATTGCTGAAATTGGAAAAGGTAATCTTCTCCTTAACCAAAACAAAAGTTGCTCACGAAGCCCTCAAGAGTAGAGAACTAGTGGCAGCCTATGTGAGAGGTCGTTCCCTTTTTCCATTCTATACCAGCTGTAGAATGAACTTCAATCCGTTTGTTGATACTACGAAAACGAATGCGGAGGTGCTAAACCCTCTTAACGGGCTAATGGAGGAGTATTGTTCAACTACTCTTAAATTCGTGTAAGGCACAGAATCCTCTAGTTTAGATGAATCCCGGGCTCTTGCTCCTCGAACAGATTTAAACTATTATGATGAGGACGAGCCAATGGATTTCTTTGACGAAATACCATCCCCTCAGGGCAAGGTTCGCTATATTTTCAGAGCTAAATAGATGTTCGAGGGAGGTGAGGAAACATCGAAGGAGTATCTAATCTAGCAAGAATAGTCGTCTGTAGAGGAATGAAGCTTTCAAATGTTTACATGTATGATCATTCGCGACCATCTATTAAAGAACAGTTTCCCTTTTCTAAGGTAGAGATAGAGCGTCATTGGGCCTCTATGCGGGAAGAGGGGCTATTATCTGGTGATAAAGTGTCAACAAGTGTTACTCTTTTTGAGTACGAATAAAGTGAGAAAGAAGTTGAGGGAGAACAAGCCTGTTCAAAACCAACGTCCATAGTTGACGAAGTTCCCTCCTATTCTCCTCAAATTAAAAATACTCCCCCGACAGGTGTTGAATCATCTCATCAAGAAGAGAAGGCGGCTAAGGAGGAGTCTGAAGCTCAAAAGTCTAAGTAGTCGACTCCTGCTAACTCTCTTCCTAGTATGTGTATGAACTCCAAAGAAATTTCGGGCCTTCTCCGTAAACTAAGCAAAGAGGTTCTTGGAGATGAGTTTGGTTCTCAAGCAATAATTACTGCACCTCATCCTCAAGCTCCACCCTGGAACGCAGAACTGGAATTATCCATTCAGGTCAGTTCTCGTCCTGCACCTCTTTGTTCTGTCCCTGATGGCTCCCACCTCTCTGTCCCTTCTTATTCCGAAGAAGAGTCTCCAAGAGTAGTAGACATCCGCCAAATCGTCAAGGAGGCTCTGGCTCCGTAACAGGAGACCTTTCAATCCTTTAAGTCAAGGTTGGAACGCATAGAGAGCTTGTATGCATCATCATCGGTTGCGCATGCTGAGCTAGTTGTGGCTCAAGGATAACAGATGGAAACGTTGTGGGCAACACGCAATAACTATTGACGATGAGACAACAACTAACTGGGATGGATCCCTTTTCGGCACGAAACTCACTCTTCATGGCGAGACTAAATCTTTTGTTGATCTTATGTCTTCTTAAATGATGGAAATCACTCAATCTCTAAAAGTTGCTGAATTGGAGAGAATGAAAGAGGTTGATACAGCTGCAAAAAGATTTCAAGATTAGGAGAATACAACTACTGAGGCTACTAAAAAATCTGTTGAAGCTGATGATCCTGACAATATTACTTTGGAAGAAATGACTAACTAGGGAAATTCTTACCCCCGTAGCTCTCGTTCAAGACGAAAGTTGATTCGAAACGACCATAGTATCCCTCCACTTAATCCTGCTCCACAAAGAGGAAGACAGATTCAACGAGGAAGAGGACGTGGACGTGACTCTAGTGATCATGACCTTAGAGGATTCATTGCTAAAGTCATGGAGGACATTGAAGAAAGAACTAAAAGGGGGATCCTAAACTTTTTTAATTTTTGTCTTTTTACTTATGAATCCCTTGAACTGATTTTGTTGAATTTATGTTCCTAACTAATTTCATTACTTGTCTTGTGTTTGACAAATAGGGAACAATAGTTGAAACATGATTAAGTAATAAGTAGTTTTGGTTTTGATAGTTTATTCTAAACAATCAAAAAGGAAGAAATTGGTAGACTAAGGTTTTTAAATTAACTTAGGATAATTAACATAGTCGAATTTATAAATTATAAACGATTCTACCGGGTTTTTAATAATTTAGTTTAAATAATCAAAAAGAGAGAAATTGTTAGATTAAATAATCTAGAACATTTAATATAACGATTCTACCGGATTTTTATAATTTAACTTAAATAATCAAAAAAGAGAAAAATTGTTAGGTTAAAGTCTTTTATTAATTTTAAGTGTATCAATAAGACTGAGTTGTGTTAAATTAATTATGTGTAGGTTCAAAGTGAATAAAACCGAAATGGAAATCAAGTCCGGTAGTTGATCAAATTCGGTATTTGATCAACTTTGGTTTTTGGAGAAGCGCGTCTAGTATTTTGATCGGTTCGGTTTTGGAGAAGCGCTTCCGGCATTTTGATCGATTCGGTTTCTGGAGAAGCGCGTCCTGTATTTTGATCGACTCGGTTTTATATGAAGTGCTTTCGGTTTTATTTAACCTCTTCGGTTTATATGAAGCGTTTCCGATATTTAACCTCTTCAGTTTTATATGAAGAGCTTTCAGTTTGTCCAGAACTTTGGTTTTATGAAGTGCTTCCGGTATTTAACCAGTTCAGTTTTATATGAAGCACTTTCGGTATTTAACATGTTCGGTTTTATATGAAGCGTTTCCGGTATTTAACAAATTCAGTTTTATATGAATCGCTTTCGGTATTTAACCTCTTCGGTTTTATATGAAGCGCTTTCGGTTTTTTTTAACATCTTTGGTTTTTTTGAGAAGCACTTCTGGATTTTCATTATCTTCGGTATTTTTTAAGCACTTCCGGTTTTTCTAGAACTTTGGTTTTATGAAACGCTTCCGGTATTTGATCAAACTTGGTATTTGATCAAGTTCGGTTTTATGAAGCGCTTCTGGTATTTGATCGAGTTCGGCTTTTATGAAGCAGTTCCAGTTCTTGATCAAATTCGGTATTTGATCAAGCATCTGAAATCTCTTGCCAGCGCATTAGCACAATCCATTATTGGTAGTCTGTCACAACAAATGAGCTAAACATATATAAGACTTTCACGTGCCAAACTAATTCAGAATTCATGTGATGTACGTTTCCAGTACACCACGATCTCTTAAAGAATATTTGGCGCATTACCATCATCCAGTACACTCACGATCAAACGCATATTCTCTAATGTACTACTCTAGTACACATCTAACCAAAATAGGACACGTGTCCTCTAAATTAAATATATCTATTGCCAATTGCCTATTTAAGAAGAAGTTGGAGGACAATTTACATCTCTCAGACACACCTATTGTCTTCACGAGCCTTAAGCATTTTGTGTGAACTTTCTATCCAGCGCTGAAGCTCTCAAGTTTGTTATATCATTAAGTTGAATTACATTCACTGATATTTCTGTGTGAGATTCAGTATTGTAAGTTAAATAGAGGTTGTTTTGTTTAACAGAGTGTGTTGTGCTAAGAGTTTAGAAGAAGACAGTGCTTAAGTCATGTGTGTATGATCGAGTTTGTGTAAGTGTTATATTCAAACCAAATCTTTTAGTAAATATCATTCTCAAGGTTGAGAAAAGAGATGACGTAGAAGAGTTTTCTCCGAACATCCACAAATAAACTTTGTGTCTTGTGTTATTTACATTCTGAATCTTCCAACCCTTTATCTGCCGCTTCAAGTCTAAACAAATAGTTTCGCACTTGACTTCGTTTAAGAGTTTGTGAAGACTTGTGAAGAATAGAAACATATAATATTTTCTAACCGAGATAATATCGAAGTGTAAGACGACGCGGTTAACAATACTTGGTCAACCCCCTGTTATTGTTGACTCATTTCCTAACAGTTAACATGCCCGTTAGTTGATTGGGTGTGGACCCGAACGCGCACTACTTGGTTACAACCGGCACGCGTGGCTTCTTTCTGGGCGTTGGATGAAATTCCAACGCTGGTCTTATGGCCCTAAATCATGTTGAAAAATTTAAATATAATTTTTGCCACACATAATTTTATATTTTTTAATAAAAGGGTTATTATAAGTTAAAATTTTAACCATTTTTCTGCATTTTTTCTTCACCAAATTAATACACAAAAATATTTTTAACGACATAATAAAAACTATGTTTATTTATGAGTATTTGGGGTTTTTATTTAATTGTTTTAAGCCATAATTTATACATAATTTATGTTTAAACTCATAATTAAATAATTTCAACCCTTTCGGGTTTATTTTGGGTAAAAAAATAAAATATTTTAACCTCATATTATTTTTGGATTTTTGTTTAATTATTCCAATTAGGTTTTAATTACCACAATAATTAAACATAATTTGATTTTTAATCTCTTTTTGGTTATTTTGAATTTAAAAATTCAAATTATTATTTTAATAATATTATAAATTGGGATATGCTATATTTTCATGCTTACTAAATGTCCCTCTCGAACCGAGTTTGAATAACACAAACTTCATTTTAGAAAATGTGGGTTTGAGGTTTGAATATTCTGAAACTCACACCCTAACTTATAAATTAGAGGGATAGAACCTGGATGACAACAGATGTTGGGAATGAATTATGACAATGATTCATAAGTCAGATTCTCATGCAATCATTCGTCGGTTGAATCTTATTTGGAGATAGAATATCACAATATTCCTACGCATGATGGGGATTAAATAGGACTCTGGTTGGGGATGAATTGTTATAATAACCATACCAAAACAATGATTGATAATGTAAATCAATAGATATGGCTTGACTAGGGAGTAGTCTTATGCAAGTAATACTTTTCCTTGGATGTTTATCAACATATAGGATCCTCATGGGGAATAGTTAGAACTCTCCTAGGAAATAGGGCGATAATAATCACGCTATGTTCGTTAAGAGATGGAATTTACCATTGGAGGATGGTTATGATAATGACTGCCATGGATGCCTATTATGAGATAGGTCTCACTCTTTGGGGGACGATGAGAACAATCACTCTGAGGAGATATGTTAATTCAATGACCTACACAAATGCATATTAAAATAGAGCTTTAAGAATCAAAACAATGAGATATTGTGCCTATTTCGTCGATGTTATTATCAGTTGAGACATTCGTCGATGTTATTACCAGCCTTGAGGAGCTTTTTCATGTTTTGGAAGGTTTTAACGACAAATCCAACAAAATATCGTCCATTAACATTATCCAAAATCATATCAATTTGTCTTTGTTCTCTAGGTAAGATTACTTTTCATCAGTAATAGCCTTCCACCTTTCGATGAAAACCAAAAATTTCTCGTTCTCACATTGTTTCATGTTATTGAGTTTCTTTACAGGTCGTTCTAAGCAGAGATGCATGCTAAAACGTTCTATAAAAGCTTATGCGAGTTCATCGATAATTTAAAGGTATGTTATCTTCTTTTGGTGATACCAACATAAGACTGCATCATCTAAGTATTGTAGAAATAGATGAAGGGTTATTGGTTCTCCCATATGTAAAGGTTTCATAGCCATTATGTATAGCTGGAAGAAAGTGGCAAGGTCACTCTTGCCTACCTATTTTGATATATACAGTAGTTTTATCCCAAATGGGATAATAGCTCGTTCGAAAATCTTCATAGTATTTTTCCAATCATGGTGTCAATTAATTTAGTCGATCTTGTAACTTGGCTTGGTTAGCATTTAATTGAGCTATTTGTACATCGTATTCCGTAAAAGGAATACCCGTAGGGTTTGCGTCTTCTTGGGCGTTAAGGTCAACATCGACAACTTCTAGTTGGGTTCTAGTTGATCTATTATCCTCATCATCCTCATAAAAAGAGACTTCTTCCATATTACGACGAGTTTGAATGTTAATCCTAATTGGTGTGATGATAGGTGAAACCGTTTGTTGTGGCTGTCGTGACGAAGATGGTTGATCCTGAACAAGAATATCAGGCTTGGTCAATAAACTCGTTTATACTACCAACTATTCTGTTAGCTTTCACTTCTGCAAACTCAGTTGAAGAAACCGTATCCTTATCAGTTTTGGAATTTTTCGGATATTTCTTGGCACACAAATCGTCCAGTTTTTGGGTCTCTTCTTCATGGGGACGCATCGGCTTATTACAGTGGAGTTTGATTGTGAAGAGATAGAGAGAGAGGGAGGTAACGGTTTGTAGATGTAACAAAAGTACAAATGCAAATACATATGATACTAAGCTTAGAGAATGAAGATCTCTTTTGTGATTTGATTAAAACAAACATAAAGTCGTATATAAACATACTAGTAATGTTTGTTACAAATAAGACTCTTTTGTTGATATTTTAAAGAGAGAGTCTAAGAGGGAAAAATGTTTGACAAAAATTAAAGGATTTAAGTCCATCTGTAGTTTGTTTCGACATTAGCATCCTCTTCTACTTTAGTTTTCTGGACTTTCTTATACTGGTTGAGGATATGTTCTAGATATTTCATCCGCTTTGATATGATATTAATTTTAAAGGCATTACGCCATTTTTCGAGATATACTACATGGATCCTTCGATCGATGGGTTTATCCATAGCGAAGACAACTTCGACAAAGCTTTAGCTAAAATGCTTGAACAGACTATGGGTATAGTAGTAAGTAACCCATTCTAAACCCATAAGCATGATTAACGGCTTGTCATCCATCATGAAAGTCATTTTTTTGATGGGATACCACGAGAGAGTGTCCTACATTCTGTTAGGATCGGGGACGCCCTTGGAGGACCGGGGTTAATTTTCCGGTTTTAAGTAAGGGAGGCCGCTTACAACAACACACACAACTTGGTGATAGTCCGGTTAAAGACTAAAACCGTTCTCAGCACTGCACAACCTGTCACAGACTCTTGAACCGGTGTTCAAGGGCGGAAGTGTCTGTTTCAGGTTGAAGCAACGTTTGCGACTTTTAGATGATGTTTTAAAAAGGAGGATATATAACGAGAGTGAGTGACCGGTTTTGAAAGTATGGTTGGTTTGCGGTTTTATGGAAAGATAGCGGGAAATGAAAGCGAAATGAAAGAACACAAGACACGGAATTTGTTTATGGATGTTCGGAGCAAACCCTCCTACGTCACCCCTTCTTCTCAGGTTATGAGAAGGATCTCCACTAACTCTTTAGAGTTACAATTTACACTTCCGGTCGAGCCCAACTTCGCTACTCGCCGGTTACACCAAACTCACACTTTGATGTAATACAACACAACACAATAATCACACACAAAGATTTCCGGTTTTAGGCAAACCGACTTTAGAATATAAAACTTTATCTCTCTAGAATTTAATGCTTTGATACTTTGTTTTCGTAATCCGTCACTTGCATTTAATGAAGACGATCCGTCTTCCTTTTATAGCTGAAAGTAGCTAACGGCTACTTTCTTCTCTCTCTTGCGGATTGGTTGATCATTAGCACGCCTATCTGCAGAAGGATTTCTTGCACGCTTCAACTTCCTCAACACCTGGCATTCATGCAGGTGACTCTGAGCAGATGATGACATAACCGGTTTTCAGATTGATACACGTGTTGAGCATCCGCTTCCGGTCGTCAGCATCGGATCACCAAGGCATCATTGCTTTCTTCCCATGCTTCTGATCGGATCCGATCTTCTTTTATCTTTTCGAGACACGTTTCCTCCGTCACAGTACGTCACTCTTGAGATTTGAATCTTCCGACTTTTGATCTGTACTTTCCGGTTTCTGTGTCTTTGTGCATTATGATCCGGTTGAAGTGTATTCTTCTGTTCTTTGCTAACCGGTTGCTTGAAAAGGTGAAGCCGGTTCCTGTGATCATTTGTCTTGATAACTTGAAGCCGGTTTCTTTGATATAATAGCAGCTGGTTATTGATGCACGATTTCCGGTTCCGGTTTGTTCAGTACCTGCACATGAAGTTTAATTTCTGTTTAGTTTGTCTGGCCGGTTCCAAAATTAACTTACTTAATTTTTCTATCAATTTCTCCCTTTTTGATTATTTAGAATAAATATTCAAAAATTGTAATGTGTGGCCGGTTTTAAAGAAAATTAACTTACTTAATTTTTCTATCAATTTCTCCCTTTTTGATTATTTAGAATAAATATTCAAAAATTGTAATGAGTGGCCGGTTTTAAGGTTTTGTTTTGAGAGAAACGTGTTTGAAAAACATGTGTTTGATTTTTGAGAAGTGTATGTTTTGAAAAATATGAGAAATAGGTGAACTTGTATGTTTGAAAAATGTAGAAAATATGTTTGAGAAACATAGAAGATAGCAAAAGTAACCAAGTTCTGAAACACATCAAAAACATAATTGTTCAAAATAATTATGGAAATAGAGTTTAAGGCTTGGATGATCCCCCCTTGTCTTGCTCCTTTTCAAGCACTTTGTCCAGACGTTTCCTTGCTTCTTCTGTTCTTGCTCTGTGCTCTCTAGCACGTCTGTCAGCATCTATCACCACACCGGCCCACACACTTGAATGGCCGGGGACCTTTTTCCTAAGGTTGAAGTTGGCACAAGCTGGTTTTGGCGGTGGACGAGGTTGAACAGTCAAGGGTCTGCAGCTTGGAGTTGCGGTGGATTCTCCGGTTGACCTTCTTTTCCGTCTGTTGAGTTCCTCCGAGTCTTCTTCCTCTTCTTCATCCAGCGGTTCCGCATTCAGTCCAACCGGTTCGGCTGTCTTCAATTCTGCCCGCTTCATCACGTTTTTAATGGCACTTCGTTTCTTCTTGTTCCGGGTACTCATGGAATGAGATGATTGACCCTGTACCGGTTCCTGAGCGTTTGCCTGCTCCTCTTCATTGCATTGTTGGGCCAACTCATGATCCTTGTCTTCAAGTTCCTTCTGAACCCGTTCTCTTTCAATCTCTTCTTCTTGCAGCTTCCGAGCGGTTTCAGCGTCTTTTTCGATTTGAGTTTGTGTTGATCCGACTTGAGCTTTGGACATTTCGCCGATCTGGATTGCCATTGCTTGCAGCATATCCAGAAGTGGAGCGGTTGCGGTTTCGACAGACTCGGAGATCATGGCTTGGACCGTTGTTTGCATTGTTGTATCCATCATAGCTTGTAGAGAGTTTACCAGTTTATCTTCAGCCGCTGAGATTCTTTCTTCGGTTACCGCCTTGAAGTTCCCCAGGCATGAATTAACGGTTTCCGCCACTGCTTGCTTAATGTGATCGATGTCCAGAGCTTTGATATGTTGAGCGGTTTCTTGTTCCGGATTTTCAGATGTGCCAGATGTTTCCCCATTTAGAAAGAAAGGCCTACTTTGATATTGCTCAGGATTATTGAATTGACGTTTGCAGGTATCCCACCATTTATTATCAAGGCGTTCGAAGCTTTGCACAAGCCGTTCTCGTACTCCAATAAATCGCTCCGCCATCTTCATTTCAATCGGTTCCAGCTCCTTTCCTTGGATTTCTTGAAAGGCATTCTCAACAGCCTGTAACCGCACGTTTTCAAGAATTACTGGAGCTTTGCTCATTGCCGGTTGGATTAGTTGGGTGTTGGCTAACTCGAGTGCCTGTTCTTCTAACTGGATGAGTGCGTCCCATTGCTTGTTTCCTCTGAAACCTGGAAGCATGTCGGATAATTTGGTCTCACTTCGCAGCTTCACCCACCGAATATATGGAGCCAACGCTTCACTTGCACCCTTATTCATATCTTGAATAAATTCATCGAACAACTCATTTTCTTGCTCTAACGTATATGGGTATTCTTCTTCGGTTGTGGCTTCAGTCTGGGGGTCGACCTGCAATGTGCCCGTTCCGGTTTCAGTTGGTTCTTCAATCAAAATGCCCTTGCCTTTATCTGCCTGAGAAGGGCCTTCTGGAACTGCCTTGTCTCCTGCGGAACCGGAAGGTTCCCTTTCTTCAATGTTTTCCTCCTGAGCCGGAGGTGCATCTTCAGTTGACTTGGTCGTCTCATCGACCGGTTGGACTTCTGGTTGATCAGGTATTTCAACCTGATTTTCTGGGTTCCGACGACTAGAAACGTCGTCTTCTTCGGTTTCTTTTGTGATCTCTTGGACCACATTCTGGATGGCTTCTGAAGTGTTCAAGCCCACTTCGGCTAGTACTTCATCGGCTTGCTTGCTTGGTGACTTGGAGGTTGCAGAATCAACATTTCTCTCTGCTTCCTCCATAGAATTTGACTTGTTCTCCTCGCTCCCCGAAGATTCGGTTTGCTTTGGAGAATCAGATGGAATAGGAGTTGGAACAACGGTATTGATGGGAATTGGTTGGAATACCTCTGCGGTTCTTTCAGGAGGATTGTCTGAGGAGAGCGTTCTCTCGGAGTCCGCAGGTTTCTTCGAGCTCTTCTTTGCTGATACCTTCTTCCTTCTTTTTGGTTCTGGTTGAGCTTCTGCCTCAGCCGCTTTTCTGGACGGTTTCTTTTGTCGTTTTTCTCGAATTTCAAGTCCGAGCCTGTGTTGGGTAGACCGAGAGCCTCCGCAAAGATTTCTTCAGTTATAAGGACCGCCTTCCCGTTGACGGTAGCCGATACTTTTCTCTTCAACAGTGTCGCCGTCGCCAGGAATTCCGTCACTGCCGCCGGATAGATGATGAACGGACCAGAGAGGAACTTCTCCAACCCAGAATCTCGAAGGAGTTGAAGAACAGCTTTATTCTTGTCATCAGCGTGCTGGTCGATGTCTGCAAAGTCTACCTGCAACATCCATTGAAACGGGGCTTTGCCTAGATCCATTGATGATTTTTGAGAAAGGAGATGAAGATTGATGATAATCGGAGAGAGAGAATCTTTGAAGTTCTGGAAATCTTTAGAGAGAGAAAGCGCATATGTTAAATGAACTGTCTTGAGTTTATATAGATGGCGGTTCCAGGCAGTTTCGAAGATGAACCGTCACTTTGAAGTTTTTGGCGCTAATTTTCCCTCCAAAAGTTACTGCCGTAACTTTCGGCGGTAAAGGCTGATTTTGATGGGCGGTAAGTTTTGAAAGGTAAAACCATGGGCGGTTTTGATTTTCAGATTTTTATTTTTGCTTGAGATTCCGGTTTCTGTTACATCTTGTTAACCGAATATTGTTAAGTTAACTTTAAGTTTGAGTATGAGTTTGAGAAACCGGAATGAAACAATGAGGATGAAAAATCGAACAACTTAAAGTATTTCATTGATATAAGAAAGAGGAGACATAATAGCGGTTCTGGTCGTACAACAAAATGACCAGAAACCGGAAAAGAGAATAAAGAAAGATATTTATTCGGTGAACCACCCTCCTTCCAGCATCCTCACATACCAATTTACAAAGGTGTTTTCAGGTGATCGTTCCTCAATCCTTGATATCCACCTGTGCATCATGATCGTGGTGAGGGTGTTGGATGGTCCAACCGGAACACCGGTTCCGAGATTGCGACGTTTGGACATAAGAAACCGGGTGATCTGAGGGGCGTAGCTGATCTTTCCCCTCTTACCGGTCATAAGCAGCTTCAGCTTATTGAAAAGATATGATGACCAGTTGATGTCGGTTTTACGGATGATTGCTATCATGATGTCGAATGCCTCCCGGCTGTAGTTCTGGTTTGGCATTCGGCCTATGATAGACCGTTGAACCAAGTCGTGCAGGACTTGGTAGTGAGGAGCAATATCCTCTTTCTTCCCACAGTCCTTAATCGGAGTGTTGGAGGAGGAGAAGATCTGGAAGAAGTCTTCCTTAGCCGGCAGGAATGGCGTAGGAAAGTCAGAAAAACCTTCGGTAGGAAGGTGAAAGAAGGTGGCGAATTCCTCCTCGGTGAACTGGAGGAACTGACCATCAATGATGGTGCGAATGCTACCATCATCCAGAACGTGACCGTTGTTAAAGAATTCGTACACCTCCTCTTCGAGAATGGTGTCCGAACCCTTAAGAAAACCTTTCAAACCAGAAACTATGACATGCTGAAAAATGCCTTCATAGTAATTACTTTCCTTGATATCCTCAAAATCGATAATGAGAGTGTTTCTTAATTCAGCAGACATGGTGATGAACAATGAAGAAGGCTTAGGAGAGTTCTTAAGCTTTTGAATTCTTAGAGAGAGAGATGCTTGAGGGCGTGGTTTGAAAGATGAAAATTGAACCCCTTTTTATAGCCGAGAGTGAATGATAGCATTTAATGCAGGGATTTGAAATTGTAGCCGTTTATGCTTAGGTATTAATAATTTTGTGGTTTTCCAAGAGAATAAAAGCATGTATTGTCAAATCAATTCAGGCATGCTTTTGATACTGAGAATTTATGTTTCCAAGAAGGGAATGATTTGTTTTGATACGGCGCATTTAATGTTGTAGATTTTGATTTGGAAGAAAGAGAAATCTATTTCATTAATTCAAATACAGAAACCGGTGGTACAACAGAATACCGGTTTTGTAAGAAAAAGAGAAAGACAAAAGAGAGGACAGGTTTAAACGTTCGATGATTCAGCTGTTTGAGCGGTTGAAGCCTCAGCCGCTTCAATTCTTCTCGCCTTAACCGCTTCCCATCGGTCGATCATCTCCTGCACTCGTTCTTTGGTGAGCACGTGCCTTGGATGCAGAGTGACAAAGGCTCCGGTGTGAATCTCCAGACTTGCGCAGAAACCGCTCAGCTGAGGAGCGTATCCGGTTTTGTTGGAGAGAATCATCTTCTTCAGATTGCTGAAGATGATCCAGGACCAGTTGACCGGTGTCCCAACCGTTACAGCTATCATCATCTCGAAGACCCTCTGAGTGTAGTAGTAGCTTTTCTCTCTGCATAACACAGATTTTCCCAGAATCTCGCAGAGAATCTGGTACTTGTGAGAAAGTTTACTTTTAGCACCCCAGGGCTTAACCGGGATGTTAGATCCAGAAAACCGGAGACACATTTCTTCCATTGTCACCGATGAGTAGGTTAAGTCGGTTACCCCTTCATTGGGTAAACCGCAGTAGACAGCGAAATCCGTCTCGCTGAAGAGGAATTTTTGGCCGTAAACCTGTGCGACGAGTATTTCTCGGTGCACTTCTTTCACGGTTTCGAACAGTTCTTCGACTACAAGGTAGTCGATGATAAACCTGTTCTCAAGGAAACTTTTTAGCCCGCTCCTTTCAATGGCTAAGAACATCTCCTTGACTTCATGGTCCTCATACTGATAGATTGATTCAAAGTCTGCCAGTAGGATCTTCTTGGCTAAAGGGTTGGAGTTCATGTTTGTTTTGAGAGAGAAAGGGTGGTTTTATCTCAAGGATGATTCTTGTGAATAGTGAACTTGTGATGTTTTGACAAGGATTAAGCATGGTTTATATAGCCCGTGGATTCGGCTCGGTATTAAATGAAGTTAAGCATGCCTGATGATGTCATTGCCTATTAAATAGACTTAACTTGTTGAAGTAACTAATGGTTATTTCCAAGGTAAATCTAATAATTACTAAGATAGCAATGATGAAAAGTATCTATTGACAAGATGTAAGTTTCCCTCTCTTGATGATGGACACATGTCGTCATCTCGATTGTGGTAAACTTGTTTTTTAATTAATCACAGGCTTCATTTATCAAAGCATGCACGAAAACTCGGTTAGTCATCTCAGGTTAACCGGAAAAATTCATTTCATCAGATCAGAGTGCATGCGTACTAATCGGTTTTCCATGACCGGTTTTAGTAGGATAATTCCGTTTTATGAAAAATAGTTGATTGATATCAACAATTGTTCAATTTTGGATTTATCTTATCCACTTCAACCTGGTTATTTCAGCCGCTAAGTAAACATACATTTAATTTGACATAATGAAGTATTCGGGCATAACCGGAGTTTTCCTCCCGGTTAGCATGTTTGATTTTATTAATGGCCTATTAAATTGAGAAGCTTTAGCTTCTCCCTGAACACATATCCCGGTTTTACATGCATCATGATTATATCAATTGATTTAAATTAGTAAGACCCAGAATATTTCGAAAATGTGAAAACTTAGCTTCCTGTAGCGGTTTCGTGAAGATGTCCGCTACTTGTTGCTCGGTTGACACATATTCCAGCCGGATGTGTTTCTCCTGAACATGCTCCCGGATGAAATGATGTCGGATGTCGATATGCTTCGTTCTTGAGTGCAACACCGGATTGTATGTAATCGCTATGGCGCTGGTGTTGTCACAGAAGATAGGAGACTCCTTTGCTTCTATTCCGAAGTCCCTGAGTTGCTGTTGAATCCAGAGGAGTTGTGCACAGCAGCTTCCAGCCGCTAAGTACTCTGCCTCTGTGGTTGACGTTGCGACTGACGTTTGTTTCTTGCTGCTCCAGGTAACTAACCGGTCACCCAGAAACTGACAGGTTCCACTTGTACTCTTTCTGTCGATTTTGCATCCCGCGTAATCGGCATCGGAATAGCTTATTAGATTGAAGCTCGAGTCTTTTGGATACCAGAGTCCCACTTCTTGAGTTCCCTTTAGATATTTTAGGATTCTCTTAGCCGCCGTATAATGAGATTGCTTTGGATTTGCCTGGAACCTCCCGCATACTCCAACCGCAAACAGAATGTCAGGTCGGCTGGCTGTGAGATATAACAGCGAACCGATCATTCCTCGATATGCTGTGATGTCAACCGCTTGACCATCATCATCTTTGTCCAACTTCACGGAAGGACTCATTGGCGTAGCCGCTTCGGCACAGGTATCCATCCCAAATCTCTTCAGCAATTCGGATGTATACTTCGGTTGGCTGATAAAGATTCCGGCTTCCATTTGCTTAACCTGAAGTCCTAGAAAGAAACTCATTTCCCCCATCATACTCATTTGAAATCTATCAGTCATCATTTTCGAAAATTTGTCACATAGCTTTGGATCGGTTGATCCGAATATGATGTCATCAACATAAATTTGAACAAGTAAAATTTGCTCCTTTCTTTCAAATTTAAATAAGGTTTTATCTACTGAACCGATTGTAAATTTGTGATCAAAAAGAAATTGAGTCAAAGTATCGTACCAAGCTCTTGGTGCTTGTTTCAAACCGTAAAGGGCTTTATTCAGCCGGTAAACGTGATTTTCATGTTCTGAGTTTTTGAAACCTGGAGGTTGATTGACATACACCTCTTCATTTACTTTACCGTTTAGAAAAGCGCTTTTTACATCCATTTGATAAACTTTAAACTTTTTGAAAGCTGCATATGCTAAGAATATTCTAATGGCCTCAAGTCTAGCTACAGGTGCGAATGATTCTTCAAAATCAATTCCTTCTTCCTGTTTATATCCTTGAGCCACTAACCGGGCTTTGTTCCTCGTAACTAAACCGTTTTCATCGAGTTTATTTCTGAATACCCATCGTGTGCCTATAACCGGTTTATTTTTCGGTCTAGGAACTAGATACCAGACTTTATTTCTCTCAAACTCGTTTAATTCCTCTTGCATTGCCAAGATCCAATCTGGATCTGACAGTGCTTCATCCACCTTTTTCGGCTCAATTTGTGATATGAAAGCAGAGTTTCCATAGTGATCCAAATTTTGTTGCCTAGTTCGGACGGGTGAGGATATGTTACCTATTACTAGTTCAAGAGGATGATTTCTGTTCCTTCTGAGGTTAATCCGAGACGTGTCTACCAAGCTTTCGGCTGGCTGATCAAGGTTAGACAGATCGGTAGGTTGAACAGAGTCAGACCGACCGATTTCTTCAGTAGAAACTGAAGTGTCAACTTTCTGCGGTAAGGCAGCTTGATCAGGTTGAATTTCAACATCAACCGCTTGGTCCTTGACAAAACGTCTAAAAACCGGAACCTCGTCTTCATCATCAGAATAGATATTGAAATTTTCCATTCTGTTGTGAAGGTCGAAGGGTAATGCAGTGTTTCGCTCAACCGATTCATCGAAAACAACGTGTGCGGTTTCTTCAACTGTTAAAGTCCTAGTATTATATACTCGGTATGCTTTACTTACAGCTGAATATCCCAACATTATTCCCTCATCGGATTTAGCATCAAAAGCGGTCAAGTACTTCTTGCCGTTATTGTGAACAAAGCATTTACTACCGAAAATTCGAAAGTACCGTACATTTGGAATTTTATCAAAATAAATTTCAAAAGGAGTTTTCGAAAACCGTTTAGTCACAAGAGATCGATTTTGTGTATAACAAGCAGTGTTGATAGCTTCAGCCCAAAACTTTTGAGCTATACCCGAATCGGCTATCATTGACCTTGCGGCTTCCTTGAGAGTTCGGTTTCTTCTCTCAGCCAGGCCGTTTTGTTGAGGAGTTCTGGCACTAGACAACTCGTGCCTAATACCGGAATCATCAAGAAAAGTGGTTAAGTTGCTATTAATGAATTCAGTTCCTCTATCACTTCTGATTTTGTTTACTCGAATAGACTTTTCATTTTGTATTCTCAAAATCAGTTTAATCAAGTTTGAAGCAGCTTGATTTTTAGAAGCTAGAAAAGTAACCCAAGTAAATTTAGAGTAATCGTCAATAACTACCATAGTGTAATGCATGCCTCCTAAGCTTGTTACTCTAACCGGACCGAACAAGTCCATATGCAGCAGTTCCAAACATCTTTCAGATTGATAGTTTCCTTTACTTTTAAAAGATGATTTCACTTGTTTTCCCATTTGACATGCAGCACATACTTTATCTTTTGAAAATTTAACATTTGGAAAACCATGAACTAGTTCCTTGGAACAGATAAAGTTAATCGTTTTGAAGTTCAAGTGGTTTAACCGTTTATGCCAAAGCCAGTTTGGATCATTTCCGGCTATCATACACACAGGTTTTTCGAAATCCGTTTTCCAGTTTACTTTGTAAATGTTTCCTATCCGATTACCGGTTAACAAGATTTCATCATTTTGATTCTTGACTAAGCATGAGTTTTTATGAAATTCAACCTTAAATCCCACATCACACATCTGGCTTATGCTTAATAAATTAAAACTTAGCTTTTCTACCAATAGCACATTATTTATGGAAAGTTCACCATGGACAATCTTACCCTTGCCCACGGTTTTACCTTTTGAGTTATCCCCGAATGTGATGAATGCTCCGGTTTCGTACTTGATGTCGGTCAGTAGCTCCTTGTTTCCGGTCATGTGCCTTGAGCATCCACTGTCCAAGTACCATTCAGAATTCTTCAACCGGTTGCTCCTCCTAACCTGCAGCAAACAATTATTTACAACTTTTTGGTACCCACATTTAGTTGGGTCCATGGTTGATTAGTCCCTTTGGGATCCAGACTTGAATTAGTCGGATCACTTTTCCGGTTACAGTTTTGATAGTGTTTGGCTTAACTTCTTGGCCGTTGCTCAAGAATGCCTTATGTGGTGATGGACTTCGTTGATGTCGGTTTTTATTATTTTTATTCGGTTTCCGGTTGGCTTTCTTTCTCTCAGGATGAAGCCATTTTTCAGATTCGTTGGGACCTACATATTTAAGCGTTTCTTCCGGTTTTAGTTCATTTTCTGTTTGTGAACTCTTGACAAATTTTATAAACGGAAGGTTATTTTTCGTTAGTTTCATCCCGTTAGTTTGTTTCGTTTCGTTTTGTTTACTTGGATCATAGCCGATACCATATCTACATTTCGGATGTCTTTTATAATTACACATTTGTTTTACTGCTTGACGTGATCTCTCCCACGCAGCCGTAACATACATTGCTCGTTCATCAGTTTCTATTTCCGGTTGAACTGTCTTCTCATCATCCGAGAATAATTCATCCGGTTCATGTGTTTTGTTTTCATATGTTTCATTGTTTTTATCATTTATTTGTTCGCTTTTAGCTTCTACAGGTGTTGGTATATACGCAGATATATTTCTGAACTCAGCAACCATTTGGTTGAGTGCAGAAACTAGATCTTCCTTAGTAAATTCATCAGAAGAGAAATCAAATACCTCTTCGTCGTTTGCCATGAAGCAGGTTACTTTCTCTTCACCTTCTTCATTGTCAGAATATGCCCATTCACTTCCACCGTCTGATGCAATGAGAGCCTTTTGGATCTCCTTTCCTTCATCAGCACGTTGATCATCATTTCTTCGGTAGTCATTTCGTTGGTTATTGTTGTTTCCCCGATAGTTGTTTCCTTGATAATTGTTTCCCTGATACCGGTTGCCTTGATAGTTATTCCCTTGATAGTTTCCTTCCGGTTTTCTATCATCTCTTCTTGGTTTTCTGCATTCCGACCTGAAATGTCCAAAACCATCACAGTTATAGCATCTTTTGTTTGATTTATCTACATAGTTATAATTAAAGTCATTGTTAGATGGTGGCTGGCTCTTCTTCATGAATTTTCCGAATTTCTGGGCTAGCATTGCCATCACATCATCGGTTATTTGATCGGTGTTTTTGACTGGAGCCGGTGCGGTTGATACTGGAGCCGCCGGTTCCACCGATGTGACTAAAGCTCTTGTTGCGGTTGATGTAGATGTTTCATCTTCGATCCGAGAATTGATCTCGAACTCGTAGGCTTTCAAGTCCTCAAATACATCATGCAACTTCATCTGCCCAAGGGTGCTTGACTCCCTCATCACCATGGTCTTGATGTCCCACGTGCTCGGTAAGGATCTTAGAGCTTTAATGATCACTTCTCGGTTGTCATACTTCTTTCCGAGTGTCTGAAGCTCGCTTACTACGCTGGTGAACCGGTTGCTAAATTCTTTCATATTTTCTCCCGGTTTCATCCTTATGTTCTCATACTTCTGCGTAGCCACCAAGATTTTATTTTCCTTGGTTCTTTCGTTTCCCTCGTGGATCTGGATGATCGTTTCCCAGGCTTCCTTTGCATTTTCGCACTCTGATATTTTATTCAAAGTGTTGTTATCTATGGCTTTATAGATGTGCCTCATGCAATGGTTGTCCAGGTTGCTTCTTCTCCGATCTTCACTTGTCCACTGGCTTTCCTCCTTGTTAATCTTGATCGGTCCTTCTTTCAGGACTCGGCTCATCTCATCATCTAGTGTTATCAGATGTAGATACATCTGCTTCTTCCAACTGCTAAATGCTTCGCTGTTTAGCATTGGCGGCTTGTCGCTGTGAATCATGCTTCCCACCATTTTGGTTACTTGAGTGCTAAGAACCTCGCTCTGATACCACTTGTTAGGATCGGGGACGCCCTTGGAGGACCGGGGTTAATTTTCCGGTTTTAAGTAAGGGAGGCCGCTTACAACAACACACACAACTTGGTGATAGTCCGGTTAAAGACTAAAACCGTTCTCAGCACTGCACAACCTGTCACAGACTCTTGAACCGGTGTTCAAGGGCGGAAGTGTCTGTTTCAGGTTGAAGCAACGTTTGCGACTTTTAGATGATGTTTTAAAAGGGAGGATATATAACGAGAGTGAGTGACCGGTTTTGAAAGTATGGTTGGTTTGCGGTTTTATGGAAAGATAGCGGGAAATGAAAGCGAAATGAAAGAACACAAGACACGGAATTTGTTTATGGATGTTCGGAGCAAACCCTCCTACGTCACCCCTTCTTCTCAGGTTATGAGAAGGATCTCCACTAACTCTTTAGAGTTACAATTTACACTTCCGGTCGAGCCCAACTTCGCTACTCGCCGGTTACACCAAACTCACACTTTGATGTAATACAACACAACACAATAATCACACACAAAGATTTCCGGTTTTAGGCAAACCGACTTTAGAATATAAAACTTTATCTCTCTAGAATTTAATGCTTTGATACTTTGTTTTCGTAATCCGTCACTTGCATTTAATGAAGACGATCCGTCTTCCTTTTATAGCTGAAAGTAGCTAACGGCTACTTTCTTCTCTCTCTTGCGGATTGGTTGATCATTAGCACGCCTATCTGCAGAAGGATTTCTTGCACGCTTCAACTTCCTCAACACCTGGCATTCATGCAGGTGACTCTGAGCAGATGATGACATAACCGGTTTTCAGATTGATACACGTGTTGAGCATCCGCTTCCGGTCGTCAGCATCGGATCACCAAGGCATCATTGCTTTCTTCCCATGCTTCTGATCGGATCCGATCTTCTTTTATCTTTTCGAGACACGTTTCCTCCGTCACAGTACGTCACTCTTGAGATTTGAATCTTCCGACTTTTGATCTGTACTTTCCGGTTTCTGTGTCTTTGTGCATTATGATCCGGTTGAAGTGTATTCTTCTGTTCTTTGCTAACCGGTTGCTTGAAAAGGTGAAGCCGGTTCCTGTGATCATTTGTCTTGATAACTTGAAGCCGGTTTCTTTGATATAATAGCAGCTGGTTATTGATGCACGATTTCCGGTTCCGGTTTGTTCAGTACCTGCACATGAAGTTTAATTTCTGTTTAGTTTGTCTGGCCGGTTCCAAAATTAATCTACTTAATTTTTCTATCAATTTCTCCCTTTTTGATTATTTAGAATAAATATTCAAAAATTGTAATGTGTGGCCGGTTTTAAAGAAAATTAACTTACTTAATTTTTCTATCACATTCCATCATTGCTTTGTACCAAAAGTTCCGGAAAGGCTTTCTTCATTCTCTGATATTGGATGAAAGGGGACATGATACCATCAGGTAAAACTGGCAGAAGGCGCTTAAGCTTGTCAAGCAACCAGATATAGAGGATTAAGGGGGAACTCCTTTTACTCATGGGAGAAGACCTACATGAGCTGTTCAGGACCATTAGTGTTTCTTCTAGAAAAAAACACTAGAGGAATCTTTGTTGCATCTTTGTATTTCGTGTTCTACCTTAGTGATTCTCGAGGAGGTTTTACCAATTGCTGATGTTAGAAAGAAATGAGCATTTTCCCAAAAAAAAGAAATGAGCCAACATGATTGAGATTGTTATCATAGATGATCCAATGTTAGAGGGATTTCTCCATTTCTTATTTCCATCTTGGTCAAAGTCTTGAAATCGATGTATGTTTTAGTGATGATAGTATTAGATGTAACTTCGGAGTATCCGTATTCTTCTTGTAAGAGTTTTTCAATGGGCATCGAATCTATAAACAACCTTAAATGTAAAAAAAACATTTGTTTTCCATCATCAGAATAGTCCGAAATTCTTCTATGGTTGGGCATATAGATCTTTCACCAAGGAAGTAAGCTCATTTAATAGGGTTCCACCTTTTCTGTATTTTCATCATGAAGGCGGAGTTTACTTTAAAGTTTATGAACCTCGTAATGGGGATGAGGGCATAAGATCAATAATTCCACTCATTAGCGTGAAAGTCATCGATCTAAGGTACCACCGCGACATCCGTCAGCATAGACATCGTTGGTTAATGCGATCATAGAACAAGGAAGTATTGCAATTGTAAAAACAAAATCAAATTTATATGCAAATAACATGACTTATTATAAACATCTCATAAGTGTTTTATATATTTGCTTTAAAGAACTCTAATTTTACATAGTTCAAAAGTTCAGAGTTCTATGTTTTCTAGTTAATTATACTACTATTTTCTAACTCCTTTCGTTTATATAGTAGTGGTAAAACTAGAGCTCCTCTTCAGAGGGAGCGAGTTCTGCTACAGCAGGTAGAGATGACAGAACCTTCACTCTCTTCTTCCTCTTGTTGGCGTCGATACTCATCCATGATCTAGTCAAGATAATCCTTTCTGTCTTTCAGGATGCCCATCTTGACTACATCATTCCACAACTTAAGGTAATTTGGGAAGTCATTGTGTTCAATGGGGCTGTCTATGGCAACTGCACAATCACGATAAGGAGGCATGCAATCTCGACCAAATTATATAAACAACTTGCTGGTGTAGTAAGAGGTGATCCATTTGAGACCCATAAATATAATTATAGGTTAATCATCCATTAGATATACCATCTTCTTAATACCATACCATGGTAGAAGTTCATGTATAGAATCAATATCATGGATGGGTATCTCCATCTTGGCACTCCTAATGCGTCGGCATTGGAGGGCGACATTCATATTCTAATCGGGTAGTAGGGGAGATATATGCTCCATATTTTCCAAGAGACATATGTAGAGAATGAACGGAGCCCCTCTCTTTCTGAGGTAGTGGGTGAAGTATGATTCATTTAAACCTAACAATATTTCAGCTAGGATAATTCCAATGGCATCCTTATTTCCTCCACTTCCATAATCCTGGAGGATGATGGACAGTTTCCTGATGGGGCGAGGAGAAAGTGGGCCATATAATTGTCATTGTGAGTAGAGATGTACTAACGTTCAGTGGAATTTCTCTAGTCTAAGTGGCCAGCTTTACCTAGCATGGAAGGTCCATGTATCTTTTTCCAGGATCTTGTCTATTGTGGTCTTAGTATAACCAAATTTTTCATGGATAAGGTGCTTGAGATACATGGAATCCATATAAAGCTTTAGACTTGTGATGTTTTTGTTATCGAACATCATGATTTCACTTATCCAAAACTGAAAAAACAGATTCGCGCTTTGAATTCTTCAATGGTTGGATAGATTTGGCAATCACGTAAGATGAAAGCCCTGTCACTTTCGTTGCATCTCCATCAGGAAGTTATGATGGATACAAAAGTGAGTATACTTGAGAGCAATATTTAGACCGTAGCCTCAGTAGTACCATTCTATCTTGTGAAAATGGTGACTCTAAAGGAACTAGTTCTCTAGTAGAGACATTTTGCGATCGTATAATCAACTTGACAGACATGACGTTTGAATTTTATAAAGAAAATACGTTTATAGATGTTTATTATATATTATAGATGTATGCATGTACAAAAATAAGCACGTACAGGTTGACTTGTTAAGGCTTTGTTGTTTGGGGACGTCAAACAACGGGTGGGCAGAGTAACCAGGTTTTGTATGCTAAGGTTTAGTCGATGTTTGGTTTGGAATTTCTCCCCATCCTCACTAAGGTTGCATCCTGACGGATGTATCAAAGCTGAAAGGGGGGATTGATTCCGGGATCCTAGTTTTTCTTCACGCAACATCTCTCGGTCACAAACCAATATGATCGGTCTTCATGTAATTCATAGAAGTACAATGTTCTAATCTAGTATGTTGGGTCAAATTATTTTGACAAAGAGTCAAATCATTTTGACTAACGATATTTTGATGATGAGTTTGTATAAAACTTAAATAAGAAGGAAACTAAGTAGTCTAATTGTTTTTGTGCAGGTGCATCAAAATATGCTAAGTTTGATTCAGCTTGAATCAAGTCCATTAGACGTATTGTTATTAAATAGAGTCGTAGTTAGATGTGCAGTCTAACAGATATGTAGTTAGACGTGCAGTCTAACAAATATGTAGTTAGACGTGCAGTCAAACAAAGACGTAGTTAGACGTACAATCTAATAGATACGTAGTTAGACGTGCACTCTAATAGATACGTAGTTAGACGTGCAGTCTAACAGATACATAGTTAGACGTGCAGTCTAACAAACGTAGTTAGACATGCACTCTAACATATACGTAGTTAGACGTGCAGTCTAACATATATGTAGTTAGACGTGCAGTCTATTAGACGTAGTTAGACGTGCAGTCTAACAGGGACGTAGTTAGACATGTAGTCTAATAGAGACGTAGTAGGACGTGCAGTCTAACAGATTCGTAGTTAGACGTGCAGTCTAACAAACGTAGTTAGACGTGTAGTCTAATAGATACGTAGTTAGACGTGCAATCTAACAGACGTAGTTAGACGTGCAGTCTAAATAATACGTAGTTAGACGTGCAGTCTAACAGATGAAAGTTAGACGTGGAGTCTAACTCCTTCAGATTAGTCTGAAGGGACACGTAGTTAGACGTGTCGCCTAACTCCATTAGACTTGGTGGTCTAATGGATTCTGTTATTAGACGAGGGCGTCTAACTTCATTAGACTTGTCATTCTAATTGGAGCACGTCTAATGCCTCGCTTCAGCAGTTACTTGAAGTTAGCATCCGTCTACCCACGATCAACTAGTTGTACGCTACTCCTGCTCCACTATTCCGTGTAGATGAGTACGACAGCCAGTTATATCCAATGAATTAATGTCACATAAGCAAATATTATTCCCACTACTTGTTTCTTGCAGGACAATTCTAGAAGAATATTTGGCGCACTACCAGTTTGGTACGGCCATGATCTTTATGCACAGAGTCTGTTGTACCTGTGTACTATGGAGGCTTTCCAATGGGTGCTTGCCACGTGTCATTATGGAAGATTCGAACATTGGTATTTGTTCTCTATTTAAAGACCCTCGAGGACAACGGACAAAGATACACGCTGATACACGAACGAACTACTGAACTTACAATCTTACGAATTTCTTTCTTGCTTACTGTGTTTGTACATCAAGAGAGAGAGAGAATCAAAGTATTGTCTACCTTAGTGATATTCTTCAATATAATGTAAGTTGAACATAGTCTGTTATGTTCAATAGTGAGCTAGCCTTGCAATTGTATTTGATTCTAAGAAAAGTATAGTGAATCCTTCCGGTGGTTGGAAGAAGGGGTGACGTAGGAGAGTTTTGCTCCGAATATCCATAAACAACTCTCTGTGTCATTTACATTCTGTCATCTTCTCCTTCATCAGTTCTTAGCTTCAAACCTCTGCAAACGTTTCCGCACTTGAATCATTCAAGAGTTTGCAAGGATTTGTGAAGAATAGAAAGTGATATTAATCCCTAATAGAATTTCTATCAAACCGTTTTATACGAAGTCGTCATCAATAGTTAGCCCCTGTATCTATTGGTGACACTGATCTTATCAAATGGTATCAGAGCCTTGTCGTCTATTCTCAAGCCTTAAAGAACCTGAATCATGTCTATCATCAATGAATCCCTCTTCTTTCAAAGAAAACTACGATTATTGGATGATGAGAATGCAAGCTCACTTGGCAGCTCTTGACTGTGATATGTGGAGTGTCATTACCAATGGTCCCATAAAAATTGCAAATCCAAGATATGAGTGGACAACTGAAGATAAAGACGACCAACAATCTGGACAACGTTGCCTAAAATATCCTGTATTAATCGATCAACATGAACATATTTTATGAGATCAAATTCTGCTCATCTGCTAAAGAAATTTGGGAGAAGCTGATTCAGATCTATGGTCCAAACGTTCAAACTAAGAAGAACCAGAAAGATCATAAAGTTTTTATGTGTGTTGAAAATAAATCCAAATGGGCTGAAAACGATTCAGAGGATTCTCCTATTGAAAAGGATACTGAAACTGTCACTTGCCTAATGGTAGATGATCAATCCAATATAAGTGATCTTTCCCCACAAGAATTTACCAACGATGATATAACTACTGCACTCAATGACATGGCCATTGACTTCAAGAAGTTATCAGATTCCTTTTATGAAATGAAAGTAAAATATGAGACCAATATTTTTTCTTCACACAAAATTTCTGAATCAAATGTTTTTGAAAAGAAAGTAGTCGAGATCTCATCCAAGAATGAGATGCTCAAAAAATAAATTCAAACTCTTTCTTCTGAAAACAAAAGGTTAAACTATGTTGTTAGTGTGTGGACAAGGTCTGGAGAAGCTATCAAATATCATATTATTTTGTTGAAACCTTCTGGATCTAAATCCGGTTTATGATTTGATAGCGATGACCCAAACCAGTCCCACAAAAAGCTAAACTCAGCAACTAACAAGCTTAAGCCAATAAGTTTTGTCAAAGGGAGTTTAACTGACAGTAAATCCGATCCAATTCATGAAGAGTTAGCTTTGAAGAATTAAATAACTTATGTTCCACCGACGGTAAGCTGACTGAAAAATAAGTTAGAAGCAGCCAACAAGTCTGGAAATCTAAAATCTAACTCAAAGTCAAGGAGTTTTAAAAGAAAATCATATTCAAAAACTAAGGGCTCATAGGCTAGCAGGAAGGCGTCTGCTATGTCAAAATCATACGCATTAATCACAACACAAAATGAGAAATCCATCAGAATAACTAAAATATGGATTCCTAAGGGACTGATTGATCGAGGACCCAATTGAATGTGGGTACCAAACAATTGTAAATATTATCTTATGTAGGTACATGTGAGTGACTACCTAGAGGATTCTGTCTGGTATTTGGATAGCGGATGTTCCAGACATATGACAGGGAACAGATGAATTCTCACTGATATAGCAGATTGTTCTGGACCTAAGATCACTTTTGGTGACAACAAGAAGGGTAAGACCATGGGTAAGGGTAAGATTATCCATGGTAATCTAATCATTAATGACGTCTTACTTGTTAACAATCTGTGTTATAACTTGATTAGTAATAGTCAATTATGTGATAACGGTTTGTCAGTTGATTTCCAAACTCATGCATGCCTAGTCAAGGATCAACATGGTAATACTTTATTAACTGGAAGTAGAGTAGGAAACTCATATAAAATGAACTGGAAAAATAATTTATTTGACCCTATGTGCATGATTGCCAAGAATGAGCAGAAATGGTTATGGCATAAAATATTAAACTATCTAAATTTTAAAACCATGAACAACATATGTTCGAATAACTTGGTGTTCGGTTTGCCTAAACTACAGTTTTCTAAGGACAAGGTAAGTTCTACTTGCCAGTTAGGCAAACAGGGCAGATCATCTTTCAAAAGTAATGGGAAATCTCAATTCAGCCGATGCTTAGAACTGTTACACATGGATCTGTTTGGTCTAATTCCTAGAATGAGGTTCGCTCTAGTTGTTATTGATGATTTCTCACGATTTACATGGGTAGCATTTTTACAATCAAAGGATAAGACTGCTGAAAATTTGATTAAAATCTTTAGAAGAATTCAGAATCAGAAATCTTTAAATATTACTTGCATTAGAAGTGATCAGGGAACTGAATTCACCAACAGAAGTCTATCTTCTTATCTTGAGGAATCTGATATTAGGCACGAGTTGTCTAGTGCCAGAACTCCACAGAAGAATGGCATTGCTGAGAGAAGAGTGAGAACTTTGAAGGAAGCAGCGAGATCTATGCTTGTTGAATCAGATGTTGCTCAAATATATTGGGCAGAAGCCATAAACACAGCTTGCTACACACAAAATCGGTCAATAATTAACAAATGTTTTGACAAAACACCCTATGAACTCTTTTATGGAATAATTCCTACAGTTTCGTACTTTAAAGTATTCGGGTGTAAATGTTTCATTCATAATAATGGGAAGGATTATTTGACCGCTTTTGATGCTAAAGTAGATGTTGGATTCATTCTGGGATACTCTTCAGTAAGCAAGGCTTACAGAGTATTTAACAATAGAACTCAAACTGTTGAAGAGTCCTTACATATTGTTTTTGATGAGTCTGTTAAAAGTAATTACATCGATCACATCGACCTTGCCAACAGATTAGAAGCGACCAGTCTTGAGTCTGTGAATGAAGATGAAGTTTTGGCCAAACGGATTTTCTTGAATGATCTTGTGGCTAATTCGGTTGAAATCCAACCAGACGTACAAACTTCTGTTCAATAAAATGTTGAGAGTTCAAACGTCACGGAGCCATCCAGTCAGATGACCAATCCTTTAGGAAAAAACTTCAGATGGAACAAGAATCATCCACCATAATTGATTATCGGAAATCCTAACTCTCCTCGTAGGACAAGACATCAATTGATGGATGAAATGGTCAATTCTGTCTTTATTTCTCAAATTGAACCCAAGAAAATTGGTGAAGCAGTGCTTGATCCAGATTGGATCAATGCTATAAAGGAGGAGTTAAATCAATTTGTGAGAAATAAAGTGTGGCATCTAACTCCTAGACCGACTGATCAGTCAGTCATTGGAACAAGATGGGTCTTTAGAAATAAGCTTAGTGAAGATGGCCTAGTTATTAGAAACAAAGCACGTTTAGTTGCTCAAGGATACAGACAGGAGGAAGGCATCGATTTTGATGAGTCGTTTGGACCTGTAGCTAGACTTGAGGCAATTAGAATCTTCCTAGCTTATGCATCATTTAAGAATTTTAAAGTTTTTCAAATGGATGTGAAAAGTGCATTTTTAAATGGTGAACTAAATGAAGACGTTTATGTTGAGCAACCACTTGGTTTTGTAGACCATACTTTACCAAATCATGTTTTTAAACTTGACAAAGCATTATATTGTTTGAAACAAGCTCTTAGAGCTTGGTATGATACTTTGACTAAATTTTTGTTTGATCATGATTTTGTTATTGGAACTGTTGATAAAACATTGTTTAGATTTATTAAAGATTCTCACATCCTGCTTGTACAAGTATACGTTGATGATATTATATTTGGATCAACTAACCCCAAATTGAGTGAGAAATTTGTCAAGCTAATGCATGATGGGAGAATTAACCTTCTTCCTCGACCTTCAAGTTCGTCAGTTGGAGAAAGGAACTTACATCAATCAAACCAAGTACACCAAAGAATTACTGAAGAAGTTCGGGATGGAGAACTGCTCTGCTGCAACTACTCCAATGAGCTCCTCTAGTAAGCTAGATAAAGATGATGGTGGTCAAAGTTTAGACATCACAGCCTATAAAGGTCTCATCGGATCTTTGCTCTACCTCACTGCTAGTAGGCCAGACATCCAATTTATTGTTGGTGTCTGTGGAAGATTCCAAGTTAATCCTAAACTTTCTCACTTTACTGCTGCTAAACGCATTCTAAAATATTTGAAGGGAACTCAAAATGTGGGACTGTGGTATTCGAAGGATTCTAGTTTCAATTTAACTTGTTTCTCAGATGCAGATTATGTAGGGTGCAAAATTGATAGAAAAAGCACAAGTGGAACTTGCTAGTTCCTTGGGGACCGTTTTATCTCATGGTTCAGCAAGAAGCAGTCGTCGGTTGCTATGTCTACAGCTGAAGTAGAGTACATTGCTGCTGGTAGTTGTTTCTCACAACTCTTGTGGGTTCAACAACAGCTTAGGGACTATGGGATTGAGGCTGAAGAATCTCCAATTTTCTGCGACAACACAAGTGTTATTGCAATCACCTACAATCCAGTTTTGCACTCTTAGACAAAGCACATTGAAATCAGATATCATTTTATCCGAGAGCATGTCAATTAGAAGAAGATTCGCCTTGAATACATCCCTATAGATCAATAAACTACAGACATCTTCACGAAGCCTCTACCCGAGATTATGTTTCCTCACTTTAGAAATATTTTAGGACTTGTTGATCTTGATTGATTTTATTATGTGCATGTACTGAAGGAGAACATATTGTTCTAATATAATTGGACAGACAAGTAGACAGAGGTCTCAATACGTCCAATGGATTAGTAATTTAAGATGCGTAACTACTTAGACGTATGTCATCTCAAGTAGTTTTTATCGTCTTCTAGATTATTGTCTTGGTTAATGACATGCGCGGATAGACGCTGAAGTCCAATAGACGTTAGACAATTATAAGACTATAGCAATTGGAAGCTCACGTCTAACCGAACACACGTCTAGCACGTGGTGTTTATGCGTAATTAGACGTTCTACGTCTAATAGACTTATCACCGTCTATAAGACAAGCATGATTAGATGTTAACGTTTAATAGATGCATTTCCCAATTAGAAGTAAAGAATGTGGAAAGTAAATTAAACATCTAACTACTTGTGTTCTTAGACTTTTCATCTTCTGGCTATTGGGATATTTGTCCTCTGCCACTGTATCTGTCTATGTACATTTTCCTCTAAAAATAAACTAGTCACTTCTCAAATGGATTGAAAATAGGTGTCTTTAAATGTTTAAAGAGTGACTAAAACTTCTGATAACTTTCCACTATACGTCTAATATTAATAATACTTTTTCATGATTAATATTAAATGATGGTTGCGTCCCTTGGGAATAGTTTCTGAAATTTTTGACGGTTCATATAATCATGAAGTTAATAGTTACACGTTAGCTCTCCTGTATTTAATAAACGGTCATACTCAAAGGGTTGAGTATCTCTGAATCATCTTTCCTCTCTCTAGAATTCAAATCGCCAAGATCCTGTGTTCATCTTGCCAAAATGTCTTTTTTTTTCTCTGAAATCTCTTCAAATAGACTTTAAGTTTGTATCCACTCTAATGATTCAAGAAATGGTTGCTATGTTTGAATCTCTGAAAGCTTTTGGTCTCAAGAAATTTCTTCGTACCCACTACATCTTTCACGAACAGGCGGTTCGTGAATTTTTTGAAACTGCTGTTTTTTATCATAACGAGTACATTCGTGCGAACATACTTGGCAAGAATATCTGCTTCTCTTAAGAAACATTCGGCATGTTCTTCAGACTTCCAACTGAAGGGATCCATGAGTTTCCCTCTTCCTCCAATGACATCATGTCTGAGATGACGCTCGTCTTCTCAGATCAATTCTTCGAAGGGAAATTCCTCTCGGTTGAGTCCCACGGAAAGAGTAACTGTTTGAAGGTTGAGTATGCCCTACTCAACGACATTATCTCCAAATCTATTCTTGCAAAGGACTCCTCCTACAACTATTGTTTGAAAGTCTTTGAAATAATGGTGGCAATCACAAGAGGTGTAGCCATCAACTGGTCGAAATTCCTCTTCAACAATCTGGTTAAAATGATTTCCTCTCGAAAAAAGATCTTCGGATACGATGCTCCCCTTAGCGCACTCATATGTTGTCTCCTCGCTGAACCTGGTCACGAGTTTTAGGTCAATCCATCTAAAGTCTTAAACAGTCCGAGAGTTCTTGACTATGTTCTTTGGGTGGGTAGGCTCAGGTCAAAGAAACGAAACAGGGAAGCCTTTAACTCGGCTATAACCTTAGCCCTAGAATCGGCCATAGATTCCCTCCCCGAATGATATTAAAAAGGGGGAATGATAGGAAAAAGATATTTATGCATAATGTCTGATGTACATATGTACTATGGAGGCTTTCCAATGGGTGCTTGCCACGTGTCATTATGTAAGATTCGACCGTTGGTACATGTTCTCTATTTAAAGACCCTCGAGGATAACAAACAAAGATACACGCTGATACACGAACGAACTACTGAACTTACAATCTTTCGAATTGCTTTCTTGCTTACTGTGTTTGTACTTCAAGAGAGAGAGAATCAAAGTATTATGTAGCTGAGTGATATTATTCAATATACTATAAGTTGAACATAGTCTGTTCTGTTCAACAATGAGCTAGCCTTGCAACTGTATTTGATTCTAAGAAAGTATAATGAATCCTTCCGATGATTGGAAGAAGGGGTGATGTAGGAGAGTTTTGCTTCGAATATCCATAAACAACTTTGTGTGTCATTTACATTCTGTCATCTTCTCCTTCATCGATTCTTAGCTTCAAACCTGAGCAAACGTTTCCGCACTTGAATCATTCAAGAGTTTGCAATGGTTTGTGAATAATAGAAAGTGATATTAATCCCTAACATGATTTCTATCAAACCGTTTTGCACGAAGTTGTCATCAATAGTTAAATCCCTGTCTCTACTAGTGCCACCGATCTTATCATAGTACTTCTTCACGTATCCTGGATGATATATCCATTTTGGGTTTCTGGCAATTATACGGATAGAGCCTAAGTATCCTTTAATGTGATGAACACTATAAGGTGAACTATTGTGAAGGATATGGAATGTTATAAATAAAAACTTGTATATCTAGAGTTTTATTTATAAATTAAAGGTCCCTAACAGAGTCGCCAAGAAAATTGTAACACCTAAAAAATTCGAGGCTAGTAGCTTACAATGTGTCATGGACACGTGCAATACGGGGGATCACATGGTGGCTCGACGTTCGATACGTTTCAACCTTGATTTGCATGTCAGACATCATTTCAAAAGAAAACATTATTTTAAAAGATTTTGACAGTACCTGCCAACTTTTTAAAATTAACATTGTAAAAAAAATTAATATTGTTCAAATTCTAATAATCTGGGATAAAATGATAGTTTGATTCAAACCCTATTTAAATTAATCAAACATAATTAATTTAAAAAATTATTTATTTGAAAACAGAGTCGCCAAATGATTTTAGAAAAATCAGTAAAAGGTACGTGTATAAACGTATTTTATACTAGAGTTCCCATAAGGGGTTCATTTTTTGGTTACGCTCGGGAAAGGGCTTTCGCGCAATGTCCTCTGAGCCCATCAAAGGACGGTTTTATATTTTTTTAAAGTCTGGCTATCAAAAAATTTATTTATAACATTTATTTTCTTTAATTAGTACTCTGGGGTTCTAAACAAGGATAAATTTAGATTACGTAAATAATTATACAAAATTATTTAGAAGGGCGTACCTACGATTCCATTGATATAAGATTGAGTAAAAACCCTAAAAAATATTAGAAAATATTATAATTTAAAAATATATCCAAACGGGTCCTTAGCTAAAATATTTGTTTGAGAAATATTCCAAATATATTTAAAAACCATTTTCTGACCTTTTGGGATTATTTGAAAATGGATTGAGGTTCCAGAATTGCAAAAATAATTTTGGATTTTAAAAAGTCGAGAACCAAACAGGCTTAGGACCAGAGTCCTAGGGCTTGGCTCTGTTTTTACCGATCTGGGCTTGGATAGGCTCGGTCTAGACCGGGGTGGTTTGGATCAGGGCTTGAGACACTCGGTCAAGGGACCTGGGGGTCGACCTTAGGATTCAGGAGGCTCTATCATGAACTCAGGTTGTTCAGTCCAAGGTCTGGGAGTCTCGCTCCCATGTCTAGCTTCATTGGTCATGGGACTTGGGAGGTTTAGTCCCAGGTCAGACCTTTCAGTCCTAGGTTAGAATCCTCGGTCGAATTCTTCGGTGCTTGCTCAAGAACACTAGTCCTAAGTCTCGGTCCTCACTAAAGAATTCCAATCCTTGGTCTCAGTCCTAGGTCAATTTTCTCAATTCTTGGTCTCGGTCAGGACTGAGAGTTCTCGGTCTTTGGTCTCCTAGGACCAAGTGTTCTTCATTTGGTATGAAGAATTGCAGGTCTGTATCTTTTGATAGAGATAATGAAAATATGACCTATAAGTTATAAACAATACATATAAATGTCGGGATCATAATTTCTAACCCTAAACACGATCAATCGGACTCTATAACAATTGATTTTCCAAATGTTTTTTAGAGAAAAATTTGGGAATTTTGATTTAGGCCATCTAATGGCCTAATTCTTTTTCCAACAGCTTTGAAATGATGTTTATAGTCGAACACCACAAAAAGAACATCAATCAAGTTCTGTAACAATTTTTTAAACTGAAATCAAATCCAATTTAAAAAAAATTTAATTTGGATCAAACATGATCGGGATGTTGATTTTATGATTTGGAAATCATCCTAACATGTTAGGCAACTAATTGAATCAAAATTCAAGCTTTAAAGCTCAAGAAAATAAAATTCAAAATTTTCATTTTTTCAAATCAATTTTAAGTTTTTTCGATTAATGTTGAATTGATGAAATCTCATTCGACTGAAAACTTAGAAATCAATTTTAGGTTTTTTCGATTAATGTTGAATTGATGAAATCTCATTCGACCGAAAACTTAGAAATCATCTCGGGAATGATTTCAAACAAAATAACACAAAATTGAACACTAAACAAGATCAACCCTATCAAACTTGAAAAAAATCCAATTTTAAATCATAACTTGATTATAGTAGGCCTAGAAGCTTACAATTGATTAGAGAACATTATAATGATGTGTAGGAAGCTTGACCAAGCCCTTTATTAAATCTTAGATCAATGGAGAAGTTTTTACAAAAAACCAGTCGCCGAAATTTTTGGTAGATCTTCGATTGAGTTGTGATATTGATATTTTGTTTGATGACTTGGAAGAAGAATACCTAGAGAGTATTTATACTCAACTAGGACGGTTATTGAAGTCGAATTCGACTTTAATTTTACTTCAAAAATCTTATCCCTTTAATTTTGTTTCGTCCTTGGCAGCCTAGCTAGGGTATATGTTTTGACTATTGATCTTAGGAGAATTGAAGGCGAGGAAGAGACGTGTGCATTGGTGAAACAATGGAGGATTAAGGTTGAGTAATGGCGGAGATAGACCTTCTAGAAGATCACCAGCGTCGAGCACGACCTCTAGAGTTCGCGAAAAAGAAGAACAAAACGACGTCGTTTTGTTTAAACAAAACACGCCATTGCGTTCCGTTGGAGATCCACTGGCGGTTAGGTGATTGGGCTAACGGGGTTAACGTCCCCGTTAGTTGATAGGGTGTGGACTCGGGCACGCACTACTTGGTTACAACCAACACGCGTGGCTTCTTTCTAGGCGCTGGATGAAAATTCAGCGCTGGTTTAATGGCCAAGAATCTTGCTGCAAAATATTAATTTAATTTCTACTACACAAGATTTTATATTTTTAATAAAAGAATTATTTAAAATCGAATATTAACCCTTTCTTGCATTTTTCTTCACCAAACTAATACACAAAATTATTATTGAAAACATAATAAAAATTATGTTTAATTTTTGGGTATTTATTTTATTATTTGAAGTCATAAATTATAGATAATTTATGTTTAAAATTATAATTAAATAATTTCAACCCTTTTTTGGTTTAATTTGGGTAAAATAAATACAATATTTAAATCTCAAATTATTTTTAATTTTTGATTTAATTATTCTATTTAGGGTTTAATTAACCCTAATTTGATTTTTAATCTCTTTTTGGTAATTTTAAATTTAAAAATTCAAAATAATATTTTAATATTATTATCAATTAATAATATTATTATAAATTAGGGTGTGCTATATTTTCATGCTTACAGTTAGAAATTTTAAAACTTAAATTTAAACTTTTTATTTAAAAAATTTTAGTTCGGTCAAAATGATCAGGATACATGTTTTATGATTTGAATACTATCATAACATGTTAGACAACTATTTGAATCAAAATTTAAGCTCAAAAGCTCAAGAACACGAATATCAAATTTTCCAGATTTTCAAATCAATTTAGATTTTTTTATTGGGGTTGAATTGATGAAATCTTTTTCAACATAAAACTTTGACATCATCTAGGGATTGATTTTAACTATAGAAAGCACGAAATAAAACTCTAAATAAGATCAACCCGAACGAACTTGAAATATTCTAACTTTAAATCATAAGTTGAATTACAGCAGGTCTAGAAACTTACTAGTAATTGGAGAACACTCCAATGATTTTTGTAAATCTTTTCAAAGTTCTAGATCGAAGTTTGGAACGCCTGAACGCTCTCTTCAAAAAACAGTTGTCGAAGTTTTAATGAAGATCTTCAAATAGGCTATAATTGCTGGATTTTGTTCGATGGATTGGAAGAAGAATATTTAGGGAGTATTTATACTCAAGATAAGTCGGTTTCGAAGTTGAATTCATTTTTGATTTTTCTTCTGAAACTCTTCTTCTCCGTTTATGTTTTGTCCTTATCAGCCTAGTTCTAGGGTACGTTTTGACTTCAATCCTTATGGATAATGATGTGAGGAAGAGATGTGCATGTTGGTGAAGTTTGGAGGGATAAGGATGGAAGATGGCGAAGATAGAGTTTATGGAAGGTCGCTAGGTCGAGCGCGAGCCTTCGGCGTTCGCGATTTTTCAACAAGGAAGGAGAACAAAATGACGTCGTTTTGTTTAAATGAACGCTCTGTTGCGATCCATTGGCGTTTCGTCGGTCGTTGGGGCATCTAGGCCAACGGGGTTAGCATCCCGTTAGTTGATTCAGTGTGGACCTGGGCGCGCTCTTCCTTGGTTACAACCGGCTTCTTCCTAGGCACTAGATAAAAATCCAGCGCTGATTCGATGGATACAAATCTAGTTGTAGCCGATTCCCTTATTTTTTGCAAAACTGGATTAACAGATTTTATTTTTAATAAAAATTATTTGAAATCGAATTTGAACCCTTTTATTTTATTTTTTTCGTCACCAAATTATTAAAAAAAAAGTATTTTTGATAACATAATAAAAATTATGTTCATTTATTTTATTTTTGAGTATTTTGGGCTATTTATTTAATTGTTTTAGGATATTAGTTACACATAACTTATATATAAAATTATAATTTAATTATTTCAACCCTTTTTTGAGTTTAATTTGCGTAAAATAAATAAAATATTTTAATCCTAAATTATTTTTCGTCTTTAATTAATTTTTATAATTAGGGTTTAATTATCACAATAATTAATTCTAGTTTAATTTTAACCTCTTCTTTTGATTATTTTGAATTAAAAAATTTAAAATATTATTTTAATTAAAATAAATTATATTATTATAAATTAGGGTATGTCAAATTTTTATGTTTATAAAATCATTTTCCAGTAAGGATTTAAGGATTTTCTCGATTGTGAGAAACACGTTTTATTGATATTCAAAGACGATCATCCAAACATAATTGGTTATTATGGTTGATATTTGTGCATTGAGCTTCACTTTAATACTTTATTAAAGGTGCAGACCGGATAATGTATAGGGAGGATTTCTGTTTAATAAGATATAAAGAATTTCGTGGTAAAATAGGACATAATACCAGCAATTCCTGACGGGTTGTTTTTTAGGCCATAAATTTATTGCAGAGGTGTCTTGTGAGAGATTTTAGGAGTCGATGAAATGTTGAATTACTGTTCAGACATCCGTTTGTAGTGGAAAATACGAAAGAACTCAACTCGTAATTTAAATTTTAACAAATTTATTGAAGAATTACTCTAGCTGAACTATTATATAATATTAGCATGGATACAGTCATTCATATTGACAACATCCATTAGGTGAGAAGAAAAGTAGTTTAAAAAAATCATCAAACATTAAATTTTGGATAAATTACCAATCAAATTATATAAAGTTGTTCTTGTGTCTAATATTCATTATTATTATATACTTATTTGAAAAATAAAAATATTAAAAAATTATATATTCAATTAATTTAAGTTTTTTATATTTTATATCTATAATTATTTTGATTATTTATATAATCAAATTTAATAAGAATTGATATTTATCTAAAATAAAATTGAATAAAATAAATTATTTAACATAAATAAATAAATATGATAGATTATTGGAAAAATGTAAAAAAATTATATAAAATTAATATACCTATATAAAAATAATTAAATAAAAAGGCGTGGTAAAGATATTTCTGTATATAGTATCTTAATTTCTTTTTTATAATAATAAATTATTATAATATATAATTTGTAAATATTAAAAAATAATTATTAATATAATAATTATATTAAAAAATATGTACTAATAAAAAATATTGTTCATACAATGTCATAATTATTTTTTTATAATAATAAATTATTTAATGTTAATATATATATATAAATATATAAATAATTAAATAAAATAATACGTAGTAATAAAAAAATAATTCTTTCAATGTCTTTATATATTTTTTTTATAATAATAAATACGTCTTAAATGTATTTCAAAATTAATTCAAAACTTAACATATTTAGTTAAATATATTTTTAATTTAAGTATTTTACAATTTTGTTTTACCATTTTTATTTTTATTTTAAATTTTTTTTATTTCAGTATATTTATATTTTATTTTTAAAAAATTTCGTTAATTCTAAAATATTATTTTTAGTATATATTGTCTTATTTTGTTTTTATTAATAAATAAATCAAAAACAATTTATAATTCACATAAAAAAACTTAATATATTTAGTTTATTATATTTTTAAATTTCTTTTCTAATTTATATATTTTTAAAATATAAATACAATATATATAGTAACATTAAAATTTAAATAACAAATATTTATTATATATATATATATATAATTTAAATACTAAAAAAGAAAAAAATGTATTATTTGACGATCACCCTCGGTGTAAGAATTTACGGCCTTAAAGGTGCATTATTAAACATTGAATTACACATTTTGACATAATCTTAGGTCCTAAATCACCCTCCGTGGACAAAACATCTTAGGTTTTCTCACCAATGTTTGTTTTACTTTAGCCGACTTCCCAACTTTCGATTACACATTCCGGCATGACTTTAAATAAATCAAAAAGAATTTCTTGATCACTTTAAAAACATAATATAATTATTTAAATACATTTTTAAACTCATTTCTATAAATAGTCTTTGTTAAATAATTTTGGTGCGAAAATTCAAACTCATTTCTATAAATATTCTTTGCGACTCTTAATTACTAAGAGCATATCCAACCGATACCCAAATCTAAACTTCCTTTTCCTCCGACCGATATTCATTCGCAAATCCAAATAGGTTATCACAATTTTTCCTCTCTTTTAAACGCATATATGCGTTTCTACTGTTCATAATATCAAAATTAATTTTTTTTTAATTCAATCCTTAAATTTAATTTAGATATATTTTTATACATTAAACTTATTTATATATTTTATTTATTTATATAATTTTATTTATTTATATAACTTAAATTTATAATAATATTAAAAAAATTATAATAATGTTAAAAAAAAAATTATAATAATATAATTTTTTTTTTAGTTTATTAATTGTAATTTTTGAATTTTTAATAATTTATTTTGATGTAATTTATAAAATTTTAAAATATATGAGGTAATATTAAAAATTTATAAAATTTATGTAAGGAAAAATATTATAAAGAATATATTTTTGAGTTTAAAAATAATTTTTTTAATTTAAGAATAATTATGCTTCAATATCACACTTTCGAGTTTATAAATGAGTTTTTTAATTGGATTGACTCGGACATATTTTTTTAAAATAATATAATATAAAATTGTAAACAACCTCTTTTACATTAAAGATAAACGAAATCAACTATTCAAATTATAAATAAAATAAATTAAACAAGTTCCTGATGGACCTTGAAGGTTCCCTAAATTTTGTTTGACCTTTCTTTCGTTCGAACCGTAGGTAGACCAAAATCCCGGTCTAAGACATTTGACCGGTAATTTGCTGTTTTATATGAGCCGCTGGTCAACACGTTTAAGAGTGAGGGCCTTGTTTGGTCATTTAAAATTATTTGTAAAGGGTGTAAAATTGTATGGTGAGTCTAAAATAAGCCAAAACCAAACAAGGCACAAATAGTGGATGACTAGAAGTTACCGAACTAACTCGGAAAAGGGTCTTGAAAGCTCTCGTCTTTATCCTCTTCTTTGATCCCACGGTATATAAATAGAGAACCCCCTTCTTTTAATTCATCATAATTCAAAAGCAAATTCAATTCATCTTCTTCATCCATCAATCTCGTTGATCATGAATTCGATGTTCAGTTCGTTCGACGCCTTGTGTGCGGAAGTGATGGGTCACAGTTTCAAGAACTCCTTTCCTTCTTTAAAGAACAACCCTGTTCCCAACTGCGATCAACAACGATCGGAGGAGGCCAACATGAAGGGGAAACCCTCGCCGCCGCCAACTGCCGATGGAACCGGCGGGAGGAAAAAGAAGGTGATTACTGCCAGATTTGCGCCGGAGCTTGATGGGTTAAATTGCTTTGAGACGCTCGTGTCTTTCTAATAATGTAATTAGTTATGGAATCACAAGATCATACGCTTATAGATTCTTTGAATTTCATTCCATTGATTTGATTAAACATAATATACGAAATCAAATTCTTTCTTAATTATCTCTCTTTTCTCTTTCTTCTTCTTGTTTGTGCTTAATCAAGCGTACTACAGAGCTTTATGTTAATGAATATTTATATTTTTTTTATACGATATGAATACATACAAATTAGAATATGTGATTTTAATTTTATTTAAGAAAAACAACTATATAAGAATCTAAAATAGGATTAGGTGAGATTTATTATATACAAATTTAAATATTTAAGAAAATATCTCGAATAATAGATTTATATACAATATAAAAATACAATTTATAAATATAAGATCTAATTAATGTATAAATTTGAATAAATCAATAATAATAAAAGAATTTGAAATTATAAGTATTCAAAATAGATTAGGAAAATAAAGTGGTTTATTTTCGGTTTGAGGGACTTGGTGTGAAATCTTATTCAAAATTAGGAATATTTAATAGACAAAAAGTGACTGTCTCTATTATTTTCTCTTTACACAAATTTTAAAAAAAAGTTATCCAACGGCGAAGATGAATGTAGTGATCAATAGTGGGAAAGGGGAGAGTTTTTGGTGTCGGGTCGATACGTGGTTGTCTATAAAGCTGTTGTTCGACGAATTTAACTCTCTTATTCTTTCGCCACTTATAGCCATTAAATCCAATTTTTTGTTGGGTTTTCTATGGGTCTGTGGCAAGTTTACGTCGCAACTAAAAATCAGCTTCTCGTCAAGCTAGCTGAAGGAAGAGTAAGAAGAACCCCTTTACTGCGCTCGCCCAATAGAAGTCTTGGATTCGCGGATATTAACCGGGAAACTTCCCGGATAAAAGATTTTCCCCGGGAAATCACCTGATCCGTAGCTTAGCACGTGCCGACTGACACGTGGTAATATGGGGAATTCGGGGTGGCTCGAGATTCGATAGATTTAACATTGGTTTGTGTGTCAGGTATATTTTTAAAATAAAACATTATTTTTAAAGATTTTGACAAATTAACTGAAAACTCTTAAAATTAATTATGTAAAAATAATTAATTTTATTTAAGTTTTAATAATCTAGGGATTTGTTATAACCAAATGATAATTTGATTTGAAATCCAATTTAAATTAACTAAACATAATTAATTCAAGAAAAAAAATTATTTATTTGAAAAAGAGTCGTCAAATAATTTTAGAAATATCAGTAAAATGTACGTGTATAAATGTACTTTATACCAAAGTTTTCATAAGAGGTTCGTTATTTGGTTACGCTCGGGAAAGAGATTTCGCGCTATGTCCTCTAGTTGAAAAATATTTTATTTTTAAAAAAAGTATGTATTAAAAGATTTATTTATTTATAACATTTTTTTTTAATTAGTAGTGATTAGGTCCTCAAGAAGGATAAGTTGTATTTAAAAGTACGTAGATACGATTGCAATAATGAAAAATTGAGAACAGAACCTAAAAATATCAAAAAAATATTAGAATTTACAAATAAATTCTTAACCAGTCCTTAATCAAAATATTTGTTTGGGAAATATCCCGAAAATATTTTGAAATCAATTTTTAACCTCCCAGGATTATTTGAAAATATATTGGGTTTCCAAAATTACAAAAATAATTTTGGGTTTTAAAAAGTGGAACCAAACAGACCTTAGGACCGGAGTACTAATGGTTGCAATATGTTTTTACCAGTTTGGACAGGAGAAGCTCAGTCTAGACTAAGGGAGCTCTCGATCGGAGCTCAGGATACTCGATTAGAGGACTAGAGTGTTTGGTCCTAAGGTTTGGGAGGCTCGGTCCTGAACTCAGAATGTTCAGTCCTAGCTCTGGGAGTCTTGGTCCCAATTATTGATTTCTCAGGTGGGTCTTGGGAGCCTCCGTCTTAGGTTAGACCTCTCGGTCCTAGGTTCGACCTTTTGGTCCTAGGTAAAAATTCCCAGTCGAATTTTCCAGTTCTTACTCGAGAGCACCGGTCCTAGTGCTCGGTCCTAACTCAAGAACACTGGTTTTAGGTCTCAGTCCTAGGTCAATTTTCTCGGTCTTGTTCTCGGTTAGGAACGAGGATTCTCGGTCCTGCCTTTCGGACTTCGATCCTACCTAAATCGGTTAAAGAATATAGAATATTCTTCATTTGATATGAAAATTGTAGGTTCGTATCTTTTGATGTAGATCATGAAAACATGATCTATAAATTTCCATCTACTCCATTGATGTAGGAATCATAACACATATCTAATCAAACCCTAAGATGATTGATTTTTAAAACAATTTCTAGGAAAAAATTTGGGATCTCATGATCTAATTCTTGTTTCAACAACTTCGAAATAATGTTTACAATTGAACACAACCTAAACAAAAACATGAATCAAGCTCTGTAACTATAACCTCCGGGAAATTCCTAGTCAGTAGCTTAGCATGTGTCATGGACATGTGGCAATACGGAGGATCGTAGGGTGGCTCGAGGTTCAATGCATTTTAACCTTGTTTTGCATGTCATGCATCATTTTAAAATTAAAAGATTTTGACAGTACCTGAAAGCTTTTTAAAATTAATTATGTAAAAATAATTAATTTTGTTCAAATTCTAATAATCTGGGGATCAAAAGACAGTTTGATTAAAGTCGATTTAAATTAATCAAATATAATTAATTTATAAGATTATTTATTTGGAAAAAGAGTCGTCAAGTGATTTTAGAAAAATCAGTAAAAGATACGAGTATAAACATACTTTATGCTAGAGTTTCATAAGGAGTTTGTTTTTTTGTTACGCTTGGGAAAGGGATTTCGCGATCTGTCCTCCACGTCCGTCAAAGAACAAATTTTTTTTTTAAAACTTTGGCTATCAAGAGATTTATTTATAAAATTTATTTCCTTTAATTAATAGTTTCGGGTCTTAAACAAGGATACATTTAGATTACGTAAATAATTGTACAAAATTATTTAGAAGGGCGTACCTGTGATTGTGTTGATATAAGATTGAGTAAAACCTCTGAAAAATATTGGTAAAGTATTAAAATTTAAAATAAATTCCAAACGGAGTTAGCCAAAATATTTGTTCCTAAAAATATTTAAAAACCATTTTCTGACATTTTGGGATTATTTGAAAATGGATTTGGGTTCCAAAATTACAAATATAATTTTGGATTTTGAAAAGTGGAACCAAACAGGCCTCTAATGGAGTCCTAGGGCTTGGGTCCGTTTTTACCGATCTGGGCTCGGATGGGCTCTGTCTAGACTGAGGTGATCTGGATCGGGGCTCGGGACACTTGATCAAGGGACCGAGGGGTTTGTCCATGCAGTTCGGAAGACTCGGTCCTGAACTCAGGTTGTACGGTCCTAAGTCTAGGAGTCTCGGTCCCATATCTAGCTTCCTCGGTTGTAGGACCTGGGAGTCTTAGTCCCAAGTCAGTCCTCTCGGTTGTAGGTTTGAATCATTAGTCAGATTCCTCGGTCCTTACTCAAGAACATCGATCCTAAGGCTCAGACCTTACTCAAGAATACAGGTCATTGGTCTTAGTCCTAGGTTAATTTTATCAATCCTTGGTCTTGGTTAGGACCGAGAGTTCTCGGTCCCGTTTTATTGTAACAGTCCTACAAGAGTCGGTCGTCGGGGACCAAGTGTTCTTCATTTGGTATGAAGAATTGTATGTCTGTATCTTTTGATACAGATCATGAAATCATGATCGATAAATTGCAAACAACTCATATGATTGCATGAATCATAATCCCTAATCCTAAACATGATCAATCGAACTCTATAACAATTAGTTTTTCAAAATGGGTTTTGAGGCAAAATTTGGGAACTTTTTGATTTAATCCATCTCATCGCCTAATTATTGTTCCAACTTCTTTGAAATGATGTATATAGTCGAACACAACCAACACAAGAACACCAATCAAGTTGTGTAAAAAAAAATTTAAACTAAAATTCAAATCCATTTTAAAAAAAAAATTCATTTAGATCAAGCATAATCGGGATGTTAATTTTATGATTTTGAAAGCATCTAATTGAATCAAAATTCAAGCTTAAAAGCTTAAGAACACGAAATTCAAAAATTTCAAATCAAATTTGGGTTTTTTCGATTATGGTTGAATTGATGAAATCTTTTTCGACAGAAAGCTTAGAAATCATATAGGGAATGATTTCAAACAAATAAAACACAAAATTGAACCCTAAACAAGATCAACCTAATCAAACTTGGAAAAATCCAATTTCAAATCCTAACTTGAATTATAGTAGGTCTGGAAGTTTACAATTGATTGGAGAACACTCCAATGATGTTTAGAAAGCTTTCCCAAACCTTGGATCGAAGCTTAACTCATCGGAGAAGTTTAAAAAAAAATTGTCGCCGTAATTTTAGGTAGATCTTCGATCGAGCTATGATATTGAGATTTTGTTTGATGGCTTGAAAAAAGAATGCCTAGAGAGTATTTATAGCCAACTAGGTCAGTTAATGAAGTCGAATTCGACTTCTTCTAAAATCTTATCCCTTGAATTATGTTTCGTTCTGAGAAGCCTAGCTAGGGTGTATGTTTTGAATATTGATCCTAGGGGAATTGAAAGCGAGGAAGAGACATGCACGTTGGTGAAAGAATGGAAGAATAAGGATGAGTAATGGAGGAGATACACCTTTTGGAAGATCGTCGATGTTGAGCACAACCTCCTGAGTTCGTGAAGAAGAATAACAAAACAACGTCGTTTTGTTTAAATAAAACACGTCGTTGCGTTCGTTGGCGGTCGAGTTATTGGGCCAACGTCCTCGTTAGTTGATTGGGTGTGGATCCAGGTACACAATGCTTGGTTACAACCGGCACACGTGGCTTCTTTCTGGGCGCTGGATGAAAATTCAACGCTGATTTGATGGTCCTAAATCTTGTTACAAAATTTAAATATAAATTCTGCCACACATGATTTTATATTTTTAATAAAAGGGTTATTTGAAATCAAAATTTAACCCTTTTTTGTGTTTTTATTCAACAAATTAATACACAAAAATATTATTGACAACATAATAAACATTATGTTTATTTATTTTATTTTTGGGTATTTTGGGTGTATTTATTTAATTATTTTAAGTAATAAATTATACATAATTTTTAAACTCATAATTAAATAATTTCAACTCCTTTTGGGTTTAATTTGAGTAAATAAATACAATATTTTAACCTCAAATTATTTTTGAATTTTTGTTTAATGATTCTAATTAGGGTTTAATTATCACAATAATTAACCATAATTTGATTTTTAATCTTTTTTATTTTGAATTTAAAAATTCAAAATATTATTTTAACATTATTATAAATTGTGATATACTATATTTTCATGCTTATAAAATGCCCTTCTTAAACCGAGTTTGAATAAAATAAACTTTATTTTTGGAAAACATAGGTTCGAGGTTTGAATATTCTAAAACTCATACCCTAACTTATAAAGTAGAGGGATAAAACCTTGATGGCAACATATGCTAGTAATGAATCATGACAATGATTCATAAGTCAAATTGTCACGCGATCATTCGTCGGTTGAATCTTGAATGATAATAGACTATCACAATAGTCCTACGCATGCTGGGGAGTAAATAAGAATCTGGTTAGGGGTGGATTATTACAATAATCCTACCATAACAATGATTGATAATGTCTATCAATATATAAGACTTTTCCTTGGATTCTTATCAATAGATAAGATCCTCTTGGGGAATAGATAAAACTCTCATAGGGAATAGAACGATAATAATCACGCTATGTTTATCAAGAGATGGAATTTTCCGTTGGAGGTTGGTTATAATAATGGCTGCCATTAATGCCTATTATGAGATAGAGCTCATTCTTTAGGGAACAGTGACAACAATCACTCTAAGGGGGTAGGTTATGACAATAACCTACATAGATGCCTATTAAAATAAGGCTTTAAGAATCGTAACAATGATATATTGTACCTATCAACATATAGGGCTTTAGAGAGGTCTAGTACAAAGTGACATTCATAGGTGGTTGAAAAATCATAATTCAGATGGGGATTGTTTACAAGAGAAGTTATTCTGATTGACACTAATCTCTTCTGGTTTTGACAAAGTGTCTTTCGCAACTAGGTGATCAATCGGTTATGTTGAGGGGTGCTTTGGCTTTACCGTGATAAAATATCCTTCATAGGTGGATTAAAATCGTCGACTTCCAATGAACTTCAATCACTTAGGGAATATTTCAACCAAACCTTTATCCCTTTTATTTTATGAAATGACCTTCACAAATGGGTGAAACATCGATCGTTGTTTTGTCATTTTCCATCACAAAGAAGGGGTGCATGTTACTTTGTCGTGCTTTATGGTGCCTTATTTATCCGTGGCGTAAAAAAAAGCTACTTGGGGGTTATTTCTAATTGTGTCTCAAATATGCTTGAAAACAAATGAATCCTTGATTCTTATCCAAGAATCATGGAAACTTGGATTTGAAATGTGTTCAGGTTAAGTTTTGAGCATTCTGCAATTGGTAGAAATTATCTCACTTAAAGAGCCCGAATTCCCTTTTCTATTATGTTAAGATATATATAATAAATTTAATTTTGTGCAGACGATTATCTAGACTCTCAACTTGCAAGGAAGGTGACCGGGACGTGAAATCTCATTCACCTATATTTTTGATTGCTTTTGTCATGAGCTGCAATTCTTCAAAATTCTATTATTCCTTGTATAGTCATAGATAGAGTTTCAACTAATGGGCTTCGGGAATTTTTCTTCTTTTTTTATTTTTTATTTTTGGCTTTCGAGGTATATCTAAGGAAATCAATATGTTTTACTTGTACGATAGTCATTGGGACTACTGCCCGAGTGAGCATAAACGGTTATTTCAACACCTCAACTTACACGGGAGCGTTATATATTTTTTGGTTTTTGGGTATATCTAGGAGAATCGATATTTTCGCTCTTGTGATAGTCATCGGGACAACTGTCTGACTGAGCATTTACGATGATTTCACCTCAACCTACAGGAGCATATATTATACATATTATACATACATGTATAGATTTTTTTGAAATCTTGAGTCTAGTTCTCCATGTTCTCTTGTACAAAGGGGAACTTGAAGTTCTTTCTCAAATTGCAGCTTTGGCTTGACTTTTGGGGTTTATTCCAGTTCATTTTCAAAAGCCTTCCATATAGGCTTAATTTTCTGAATAATCACGTAGCACAAAAAAGAGATTATTAAGGATATCCATCGATTAAAGTTTTCTGGAAACTTGGGGTTATATTAATTAATTAAACTCTTTCTATATATATATATATATAAGAAGCGCACTTTAGTGAATGAAACGTAAAGCTAGTTTCACTTCATTTTCAATGTAAATAAAAGTGAAACAAGCGTACTTGAGTGAAGTTTGTTTCACTTATATTTACAATATAAATAAAAATAAAGTAAGTGTACGTGAATATTGCTTCACTTCCATTTACATTGTAAATCAAAGTGGAGTAAGCGTACTTGAGTGAAACTTGCATCACTTTATTAAAAGTATAAATAAAAGTAAAGCAAGTGTGTTAGAGTATAAGATAATATATAATGTAAGATATTATCACAATATTATAAATTGTGATAATATCATTAGTATATTTTATTATATTATTAGTTTCCTTATAAGCTCAATGTAATGTCTATATAATAAACATAACTTATGTAATTCAATATATCATTCTAATACAATTTCTCTTTATTCTAACATGGTATTAGAGCCTTATTATCGTTCTTGAGTCAATCAAGTAATAGTCTTCCGCTGCCTCTTTAACCATTGATGGAGGGCTCTAATAATTTTTTTATTAATTATTATTATTATCTCTTTATAATATTTTCTTCTTTCAAATAATTATGTCGATGTTCTTACTTTCTTCGTTAATCATATTCTTTGAGTTTGTTTTCAGTTGTTGCTTTATCCTAGTAGTTAATGCCACATTTTTTGGTGTTAATCCAATCATATGTGTTCCTTTATTGGTTATTTAGTCAACACACTGCCATTCTCTCGTTAGAATGAGTTTTACAAGTGTTGTTTCACTCCAACATTCTATTCCCATGGAATTATACATACCTTCTTCGCTGGTTTTCTTTAATGCAACACACTGCCATCCCGTCGTTGGATGAATTTTGAGACTCGCGAATAACTTCGGAATTCATTCGGTTGTTGTTTCACCCCCAACATTCTATTCCCATGGGATTCTACCTCTTCGTTGGTTTATTCGTCAACACACTGTCATCCTTTAACTGGATGGAGCTCACGAGTTTTTGAAGTTTAAAGAATACAACATCAACATTTCATTATCTCATTTTCAACCTCAAGTTGATCAAACGTTTTCCATCTTGAGTTTGAGGAGGGATATTAGAGTATAAGATAATATATAATGTAAGATATTATCACAATATTATAAATTGTGATAATATCATTAGTATATTATATTATATTATTAATTTCCTTATAAGCTCAATGTAATGTCTATATAATAGACATAACTTATTTAATTCAATATATCATTCCAATTTAAAAAAAAATAAAATTGTATTGGAATGATATATTGAATTACATAAGTTATGTCTATTATATAGACATTACATTGAGCTTATAAGGAAACTAATAATATAATATAATATGCTAATGATATTATCACAATTTATAATATTGTGATAATATCTTACATTATATATTATCTTATACTCTAACAAAGTGCACTTGAGTGAAGCTTTTTTACTTCTATTTACAATGTAAATAAAAGTGAAGCAAGCGCACTTGAATGAAACTTGCTTCACTTCTATTTACGATATATATAAAAGTGGTAAGTTTGCTTCACTTCTATGTACAATGTAAATAAAAGTGAATGAAGTTTCACTCAAATGCGCTTCTTCAAATTTTACTCGGACGAAAATTGTGATATTTTTGGGTTCAGATTTTTTTTAACACGAACGAAATTTAATAATATAATATTAGTGTTACATTCTTATTGGTCTAAAACAAGTGAATAGTGAATTGGATAACAGACGAAGACGAAACTGATATATGTTGTTGCACTATTTCTGGATAATGATTGATTGCTATTAAATAATTAATAGAAGTATTTATTTAAAATTAATTATAATTATTTTCAATGATAATTTCAATTTTTATATAATATATAAATATTAAATATATTTTTCTTATAATCAAAATAACCATTTAGCTTAAATATGACCTACTAATTCATATTTAAGATATTAATTAGAATAACAAATATAATATTTATCTATTAAATAAAAATTGACTTTAAAACTAAACAAATATTAACAATTGTCTAAAAATAATTATACGGTTTTATTGATAAAAGTTAAAAATGTCAAATTTTAAAATTAATAAACATTTACTTTACCTCATTTTGAATGTGATTATCATTTTCTCGTCAAATCTCTCAAATTTTCCTACATATTTATCAAAATAATATTAAAATAGACATATTAAAAGATGAAATTTACTTATCTTATCTTTTAAGGATTTTCATTATTAAGGCATTCGAACGATCATTCTTTCAATTCCTCCATTTGAATTCACACATTTCATCATATCTTATCATTTAAGGATTTCATTATTAAGGGCATTTTACGAACCACCATTCTTTCATTTTCAAATTCGCACCATCTTTCTCTCAATCCATCTAATTCAAATTCACATATTCCATCATATTTTATCATTCAAAGATTATTTTAAGACGTTCGAACCACCATTCCATTAATCATTCTAATTGAAATTCACATATTTCATCATATCTGATTCTTCAAGGATTTCATTATTAATGGCCACCATTCCCTCAGTTCATTTAATTCGAATTCACATATTTCATCATATATCTTATTCTTCAAGACTTACAAAAATTTCATTATTAAAGGCATTCGAACCACCATTTTTTTCATTCTCAAATTCGCACCACCATTCCCTCTTATTCGAATTTTCATTATTAACACCACCCTAAATTCAAATAATCATTCTCTCAATCTCTTAAATATGCACCTACATATACCAACATTATTATCATTTTAATTTGTGTTAAAATTTTGAAGAAGAAGAAGTGTAAACTGAAATTGTATTATTGAAAGTTATCATTCAAACAATTACATATCTCCCTTATATAGGAGTTCAATACTAACTAATTAACCAAACTAACTAATCGGTTATTAACTAATTAACAGTTTAATAAACCGTTAATTATTATTTTTACATCCTCCCCTCAAGGAGAAACGTAGTAAAAACAAAGTTTCACCTTGACAAAAAACAAGTCGATGAAACATCAAGCTACGATCATGCAGCCATCGTCTTCAGCTAGCCCAATTCAACAAACTTCCATTTTTTAGCTATCCAATTTAGACAGCCGAGCAAATCCAATTCAGGAAGCTCCATTTTTTTCAGCTACCCAACATAGACAGCCGAGCAAGCCCAATTCAGCAAGCTCTATTTTTTTTCTTTTCGAACTACCGATATAGATAGCTCAATCTTCGCTAGTCCAATCCATAACAATCATTATGAATTGTCTTTTCTTCATTAGCCACCAGCTTTCAACCTTTGCAGCTTTCGTTTATTTTTCAAAGAAAACTAATTTAGCAATCTTCTTGGTATTGACGAATCATGTCGACAAACCCATTTCTTTTGGTAATTGCAAGGGAATCTTTCTCCACGGCTTCAAGACCTTCAAAATCTCATTTTGATTCGACAAAACCGTCCTTGCCTCCACAAATATTTTTTTCATAGAAGCCAATTTAGACTTCTTTCATTTTTAGTGATCCAGTAAAGCTGCCTCTTAGATGGATCAGTCAACCAGCACCTCTCCATCAAATATTTTTGAACTTCAATTCTTTATTTCTCCTTAACACATTATACTAACGCTACAACCAGCAACATGACAACCATACCAACAGTTGTACATTCTTCATCAAGACAGAATATCCATACATCCACCAAGAGGATCACCAAAAGCTGCTATGTAGTCTGCATCTTCACAAGGAAAAGTATTACCACTTTCCCATAGAACATTGATATTATAACCTTCATCTGTACATGGATAGAATTTTCCAGAATCGTACTTGTGCACAGAGAATTGGTCTTACACAGTTTGGTAATCACTGTCTAACACTAAATCTAGATCTCAAGTCGGAGAAAGAAAAACCTGATCATCCTGAATCATCATCGTCCGACCAGCATTACATCTCATTGATATTCATCCCAAAATAAGCCATCAAATCAATTGCAAACCAACCCATCAAAAACATTCACCCGCCGCCGTTTCCATTACTCCGACCACCACCAATTCCGGCGCCATCTTCTCCCCTCCTTTTACCGATGAAGAACAAGAAGAACAACAACAATGGTTGCAACAACAAGGAACAGAAGACAAAAACCCAATATTATTATTCTCATCATAACGAGACGAAACTGACGATTTCACTTCAAGTTCTTGATCATCATCATCATCACTATTTTCTCTTGAATCGAAAAGCCTCCGACCCATAAATCTTCCTCCACTCTCAATTGCAACCAAATTAGGAGATCGTCGTCTGATCTGTTGTAGAGAAGACATTAGGTTTCTCGGTGAGTTATCAAGAAGACGATATAAATCGTTTTCAATTGAGACAGATTCACGATGGGTTCGGGATCGCGAGTTTGATGATCGCTTAAACGCCTCCCAATCCTTTTCAAGATTATGAAGTTTTTGAGTTAGCAAATGATCTTGATTTTCTACCATCGTTTTCTTCTTATCTTCTTCTTATCTTCTCCTTTTAGTCATTTCATCGAACAGTTTCCGTCACTAGTAAAAAATGTGTTATTAGTGGCGAAATTTAACGGTGGTATATAAAACCGTAGTTAATACCTTACATATAATTGCGGTATATAAAACCGCAGTTAATATCTTACTTTTAACTGCGGTATATAAAACCGCAGCTAATAATCTTATTTTTAACTACGGTATATAAAAACTACAATTAAAAGTCTTACATTTAACTACGGTATATAAAACCGTAATTAAATGTCTTACATTTAAGTGCGGTATATAAAATTGTAGTTAAAAGTCTTACCTTTAACTGTAATATTATATACCGCAATTAAAAGTTTTACCTAGTATATAAAACCACATTTAAATGTCTTATTTATAAATTTTAATTTGTATTATTTTAGAAATTAATTGGGATACAAATTACCTAGAGTACTTCTTAATTTTTATTATTTTAAAAATTAATTATGATATAAGTTTGTAAAAATTTGAGTGGATAAAATAATTATAAAAGTTAAATGATAAAGTATTTATCAATTAATGTATAATAAATATTTTTATTAATATTATATATATATGGATATTTTTATTAAGTTATTAGAAATATATATTACTAATATTATTTATAAATGTGTTATATTATTAAATATATATATATAAATTATTTATTAATGTGATTAAATTATTTTAATGATTATATAAATATAAAATTAATATAATTTAGTTAAATCTTAAAAAAAAATTGTTAACAGTTTTTCAATTTTTTTTTATATATAATTGTAATGGTAAGTTTTAATTTTTTAGAATATATATTATATATAAATATAAATTAAGTAAATATATTAAAACTTTAAAATTTAGAGATATTTCCCTGAACTAAATAATATGTATGAATAATCTTTTATTTATATATATATATATATATATATATATAATCTATTTATTAATAATTATTCTAAAATCATGCTTTAAAATATATAAAATTGACCTTCTAAATAATATAAATATATTATCTGTGCTTAATAATATTTATAAATTACTTTATTTTCAATATTTATATAAAATACATATTATTTTAACTATTATACATAAAACTACAGTTAAAAGTACTTTGATAATTTGATAGTAGTAGGTATAAATTATATAGAGTATAAGTTATATAAAAGTATAAATTATAATTAAGTATAAATAATATAAGGTACTATAAGTTATAGGTTATTAACATTTACAAATGCATCAAGTCCCCCACTTTTCAGACTCTTAAATTCTTAATTTTAGTATATATAATATTATTAATTATTAATTATATATTATGTATTATTATTTATTTTACCGTATAATATCATATTCCTTTTATATTTATTTCCTTATAATACTATAATACGTCAACTTTTTTTTTCTATATATTATATATAATAATATATAATTTTTTTTACCTCTTCATATTATATAATAATATATTATTTATTTCTCTCTTTATATTATATATAATATAATAATATATTAATTTTTTTTCTATCTCTATATTATATCTAATATAATAATATATTAATTTTTTCTCTTTCTATTCCTATTGTAATTTGTAAATGATTTTATTATTTTTTATATAATTTTTTTATCCTTGATATTAGGCTAATTTTATATCTTGTAGCTCTTATATATCACTAACTCTTATTATATTATTTATATTGTAGCAGCCTTTTCATTTCTAATATTTTTTTTTTATCAAAAATCTAACAATAACCTGAAAATCATTTTTGAGGTTACATTTTAATATTCTTATATTTATTTATTTATTTATTTGTTTTTTAATCTTTATAATCTCTTCTCATTTTAAATTATATATCATGTTTTTATATTATAAAAACATCATACATAATATATCACAAATATTATTAAAGGAGGCTTCAAAATCACCAAAAACATATCAATACTTATTATAGTAAATATTTTTTCCTGTTTTGAAATCAGTGATCTAGTTATATATTTTGTATATTTAATATGTTTTTGATAAAATGGTTAACTATTATATTTGTTTTAATTATTATATTTATTTTAATTTTTGGGTCAACAAAATTTAAATTCACATTATTATTATATTTTATATTTACTTATATTATAAATAATATTATTTATTATTATAAATTACTTTAAGTTTTTAATAATTAATGTAATTTTAATTAAAATCTAAAATTATAATTATAATATAAATTGTAAATTATATTTATTTAATTTTAATATTATAAATAATTTTAATAAACTAAACTTAAAATAAAATTTATATATAAAATAAAAAAAATATTATTTATAATATAAGTAAATATAAAAAATAATAATTAATAAAATTATTGTTATAAAATAAATAAACATTTTATAATTAAAATATAATATTATTTTAAAAAATATATTAAAAATGATTATATATAATAATAATAGTAAAACTAAATCAAATATATTTTATACATTATATAATAATAAGTTATATATAAAAGTAAGTTGAAAATAAATTTTAACATAATATACATTATTTCATAATGATAATAGATTTTAAATTCCTAATTTAAATATTTTACAGTTTAATTGAAATATAAGTTGAAAAATGTAATAGTGTATACAAAATTATGTATTATAAATGATAAAACAAAATTGATAAAAATATTATTTTCAATCAAAGTATATGAATATTATTATTAATATTATATATATATATATATTAAGTTAATAAATTATTTATAATAATATTAACAATAAAAAAATAAAAATATTTGTATGGTTGTTATTAATGTAACAAACCACCTAGTTTTTAGGATATGTGTTATATATAAATATTAACTTATAAATAATACTTTTATTATTAATTAAATTTTTAATTTATAAATTAATTAGTGATAACTTAGTATTTTAATTATTATAAGTTAAAAAATTATTTTTTTATTTAATTATGAGAGAGAATTATGATAAAAAAAATTCTCTATATTATTTATAATTATATATCTAATAAATGAATATAAAAAATTAATATAATAAAACTTATATTAATGTGATAATTTATTTTTTAATTTTTTTGGAAATAAATTATATTTTCAAGTATAAAATATAAATTATTTTTATAAAATTAAGTTAAAAATAAAATTTATCCTCTATCAACAAACTAAGTAAATATATATTTTTGTATTAAGTTATTTTATAAATTAATTAATTATGTATTAACTATTATTTTATTATTGACATATTTATTTAGTATGAAATTTTATTTAATTTTTTTGAGTATTATTTATAAACTTTATCTATAAAAATATATCAAACTAATTCAACTTAAAATTTTATACATTCGGTACAAAGTACAAAGAGTCTATCTAAATTTATCAAATATAATATGTTCATATTTATTTAAGTAAATGAACATTGGACAAATACTAATATTTTATATTTTATAAAAATAAGATTATGAATTTAATAATTTAAAGTTAACTAAATTTATAAAATTTTAAATTATAACTTGATAATGTATTTATAATTCTTGTATCATGTATGATTTATAAAAAAAAAATTTAAAACTCCTAATATTTAATGCTTGAATTTAGAAATTTATTGTTAAATTTGTAAATGTATATAAAATTTGTAACTATATATCAATTTTAATATTATATATTATTTTAAAAAATTTATAGTTATACATGGATAAAATAAAATTATATTTCTAAATTTTAATATTAAATTAAAAAATTAAATATAGTACAATTTATTATTATTGTAATAAATATATTAATCTAATATAATATATAAATAAATAAATAATTAATATATATATAATTTTATAAAGGTCATATATCAATTTTAACTTCATAATTCATAATATACATGATTTTATGAATATAAATAATATATAAATCATAACTTTTTAATTTGCATGATATAAATTGAAACTTATATACAAAATTACAAAGGTTTAAACAAATTGATAAAAACATAAATAAGTAATAAAAAATTTAAAAACTAATCATGATAATTTTTATTAAATGTGTTATATATAAATATGTCCTAGTAAATATAATATTTTAATATTTTAATAAGAACTAATTTTTTAATTAATTAATAATGATTAGTGTATTCATTAATATTTTAATATAAATTAATTTTTGAAATTAATTATTAAATGAATTAGTCTACTTAAAAGGTATAATTAATTCATTTGAAGTTAAATAATATGTATATATAATGAATATATGAGTTATATATAATGAAGAGAAATGATAATATCAACGAATGAGTAGCGAAAGCAAGGCCACGAATCTAAGTGGCCTTGCCAGCTAGGAGAGAGAAAAAAAAAATAAATAAATAAATAAAAACGTTTCAGTTTCCCCTTCTTCTTTCCTCTCTCTTTCTTCTTTTCATTTATTCTTTCCGGCGATTTTTCTCTTCTCTGGCGATTTTTCTCTCCGGCGGCGGCATCCCCGTCTTCTTCAACTTTATTCATCTTCTTTCTTTCGATCGAAAATGGTAGGTCTTTTCCTTCGGGTATTTCCGTTCACTTCACTGTCTGCATTCGTGAATATCTTTTCTCTTTTTCAGGCTTGTGGTCCAGGTACATCTCCAAGCAAGACTCTAAAATCTCCAAGGACAAAGTAAATAACATCTCCTTTAGAATCCTAAAACATTTTGATGATTTGAAGACCGTTTAGGTTTTTGCGGTTAGGGTTAGGGTTTAGGGTTAGGGTTATGGATTTTTATGATTCTGCTGATTCTAATGATTTTAACGATAGAAATGGTTGATTATTTTGTGTTTATTTGCTTCTATGTGATGATTTATGTGATTTTTGATATGTTTGGCTGTTATGGGTCCCGAAAGTGTTGTTTCGGGGACCCGAAAGTATGATTACATAGTCCAGAAATTTGATTTTTATATGTTTTTTGAATGAACGGTCCCGAAAGTGTGGTTTCGGGACCCGAAAGTGTTGTTTGGGAACCCGAAATATGTTGTTTCGGACCCCAAAATTGAATTTTGATATGTGTGGCTGTTATGAGTCCCGAAAGTGTTGTTTCGGGACCTGAAATGGGTGGTTTTGAGACCCGAAATGGGTGGTTTCAGGACCCGAAATGGGTGGTTTCGGGACCCATAAATCTGATTTTGTAATGTTTGGCTGTTATGGGTCCCGAAAGTGTGGTTTCGGGACCCGAAATAGGTTGTTTCGGGACCCGAAATGGGTGGTTTCGGGACCCATAAATCGGATTTTGTAATGTTTGGCTGTTATGGGTCCCGAAAGTGTGGTTTCGGGTCCCGAAATGGGTGGTTTCGGGACCCATAAATCGGATTTTGTAATGTTTGGCTGTTAAGGGTCCCGAAAGTGTGGTTTCGGGACCCGAAATGGGTGGTTTTGGGACCCGAAATAAGGTGTTTCGGGACCCGAAAAAAGGTGTTTCGGGACCCGAAATTTAGATTTTTAACTTGTTTTCTCTTGGTTTTTAAATTGCTTTAACTTTGTTTCTCTTAGATTATCTGTTTCATGTTTTTTAAATGTTTATCTTTTGTTTTTGTAGGGCAAATAAACGTAAAAAGAATGCCCAAGAAGCAGCATCTCCCAAAGCAGTTCACAAATCCCCAAAAGCTCCCAAATTAGTTCCGAAATCCCCTAGAGCAGCAGCTCCCAAAGCAGCCCCACACAACCTTTTTTTTAACTAGGACATCTTCTTTTGGCCTTTTCAATCTTCTCCAACTTCTGTCTAATGATCAAAAGGAGGCTGTGAAGTCAATAGGCTTTGGCCATCTACTTTCATTATCACTTTCAAAATGCCCCGGGGAGATATCCCGTTATCTAGTGAGGCAG